>NC_136844.1:767845-857902 GCF_951394365.1 Tetrao urogallus | reverse complement strand
CATGCTGCCTTTGGCCTCGGGGGGGGCCAGTTGCCTTTGTCCCCATAGGGATGGGAAGGAGAGAGGCACCCAGCCCTTGCTCGCCACATTGCCAACACAACCTTTGGGTCTGGGCAACGTGAAACCCCTGTGGGACGTGGCAATGCGGGCTGGCAGAAAGGATGAATCTAAAGGGATCAGGCACAGCTCAACAGCGAGGGGCTCAGCTCTCAGCCTGCAGCAGCTGCTGCCTGCAGCCAACTACCCAATGCCATACCTGAGTGCATCTCCTGTGTCCCTCGGAACCACCTGCCATGCTGCTGGGATCAGCACAGCCAACACCAGCCCGGAGAGGTACAGCCAGCAGATGAGCTTCATTTCTCCTCCTGGAATTCGGATAGAAAAGTACAGCTTGCCATCGCTGTGGAAACCCCTCTAACCCTTCCAGAGTGGTAAGGATGGATGTGGAATAAGAGATCCCTGCCAGGAGTGCCGGCAGCATTGTGGTGGGTGCTCAGCTGAAAACCCATTCCCATCACTATCCATCAGCACATGGTCCTGGCTGTAGGCACACAGGGTTTGTAGGATCCAAAGACAAAATTCAACTCTGCTGCCAGCCACCCCCCACCCCCTTCCTACCCAGCAGCAATATTCCTTCCTCACACTCATCACCACGATACTGTGGGACTTTCCCCACCACCAGCTGCTCAGAGAAGCTGTGTTACAAAGAGTTGGCTAATTAGAGTTCTACATTTCCTAACAGGGCTGCACGGCTCAGAGGGTTTAAAATACTCCCCCCCCCCCCCCCCACCTCTCGTTTGCAGAAAATTACATTTTTGGTCTATCATCAGGCAATCATTACTTTAATTTCTTCAGAGATTGGTAGGAAAGAAGGGAGCGAAAGGCACTTACCTTCTTGCGAGGACAACCGCTCCCCTAAAAGCAAGATCCTATTTCCCTCCTTTGCTGGTTGTGGCTCAACTCTACTCCTTCCTGGTGCTTTTAAGCTTGTTAGCAGGATGCTAAAAGCTGACAGGTAGGTCATCGGTGCTCCTCTTTTTAGTTGGATGGGTCATTATGAATCATTACAGGATTTTTTAAGAGGGGCCGTTGCAAAAATATAGTTGTTGCCATATTTTTCAGCTTACGCCTTCAGCAATGAGTTGATTAGGTTGCTTTTTTTATTTTTTTTTTTTCTTCTTTTCATTTTTTTGGTCATTTCTTTTTCTCTTATCTTTGAATTTCTTTTTTTTCTTTCATAGCTTGGACCAAAGGAGTGACACACGGGTTTCAAGCTTCCAGGTGCAACGGTCACCATTGCCACAGTACATCGTGCACAGGGAGGTGATTTCTGTGCCTGCAGGACTGCCCTTCCAAACACCTTTGGTGTGAGTTGAAAACATTAAAAATGAAAGGAGGAAAAAAAAAAATAAAAGGGAGTGGAAAAGTAAATGAAGCATCTGGGTGCACAAGCACTCACTGCTGCTTTCTGCAAGGTGAAATTTAGGCTCAGAGCTCCAAAGATGGGCAGACACATCTCTCAATCCAAGCCCAGTGCTGTCCCTTAAGGCCAGGTCAGGCATGGGGCCGTTCACCACCGTTTCTCCCATTAGGGGTGAGTGGAAGCAGCTGCAGATTTGAGCCAGAGCTTTATCCCGTGGGACATCTGGGCTCAGACCAGGGGCTGGGGAACATCTGGAACTCATCAGGACAAGGACAATGGGTTCTGCTGGGGTGTCTCCTGAGAGCTGGGCTCATCCCTTTAAAATCCATGGAAACGAGGCTGGAGGGGAGCAGAACTGCCAGCTGTGGGGTGCTGACAGCCCCTGACCAACACAGCCCTGAGCTCCATGGCCATCCCAGGGCGGGGGTTCCTGAGGGAGCATTGGGGGAACCCAGAAACTCATGTTTCAGTGCTCAGGGGCTGAATGTGCCCATTTCAGCCCAAGTGCCCATTTCACAGGTGCAGAGAACAGCAAGCCTGAGGGAGATGGGCCACGTTTCTCCCTCACCCAGCACCACCAGGGCATGAAGGCTCGAATCCCCGACTTCCCCACTGCTTACCGTCTCTCCCCTGGGACCTTTCTTCTCACTGTTGGGTAGTTATTATTATTCTACCAAAGAGATTTCTGTAATTATTATTACTGTCAAAATACGACTGGTGTTCAGGGGACACTCAGCTTGAAGAGCCTTTTAATTAGGGCCAGCAATGGCCTTACGAGGAAGCCTGACATCAGAGGAGAAAGGTAGGAGATTAATTAGCTCAACCTTCAGACGAGAGGTCCAGATGTCCCACCCATCACTTGGATGGAACATTCATTAATGCCACCAAATTAGCTCTCAGTGGCACTGCTTGTGGTGCCCCTGGGAAGGGGCACGAGATTTCTGTGGCAGTGCAGAGAAATCCAACTCAGTCCATGCAACGCTTCCATGGTGTGTCTCAGTTTTCTCCGCAGGTGTCAGAGTGCTGTGTCCCATGGGGCTCCTCCTCTCCCCTCCCCAGGTAATTTTCTCTGGCCCTTTGGGACGCATTCATGGAGAGTCTCGAGTGGAAGGGACTTATAAGGATCACTGAGTCCAACTCCTATGATAGTCTTCCCTTTCTAGGCATCTTTAGCCCACCAATTAGTGTCTCTCCCATGCTGGACGATGGCACTGTGGGGGCACAGAGCCGTGTGTTAAGTTACACGCACAGATCTGGATTTTGCACTTTTTTAGGGCTCGGAGAGGTTTTTATGGGCAGCAGGTGGCAGCCTCTCTCTGCCTGCCCTTTGTCTATCTGCCCTTCCTCTGCCTCGCTGCCACCATCTCTCCGTGGATCCCAAAGAACATACTTGTCCTGCTTGCTGCACCTTGCCTGCAAGGAAAGAGGGTTGAGAAAACGCCTGGGCCATATTGCACACTTCAGGTTCATCAGTGCTTGGATCAGCTCTTCCATCCTCTGAAGAAGGGCATTTTCCCGTCGAGTTCCCCCAGGACTGAGCATGTGATTGATCTACCAGCTTTGGTATCTGCATCTTTGGGAGAAGCAGCAGTAGCCATGCGGATCCAATGGGAACAGTGGGACACAGTCTTATAGGGTTGTCCAAAATCAGGCCAGAAGCAAAATAAGTTTAGGCTTGAAGTGCAGCAAAGACATGCTGAATATTGCTGAATATCACACTGCCAGCCGCTCTGGGGCTTGGATTCCCTGCCTGGAGCGCATGGATGAGGATGGCATCCTTTACAAAAGCTCACAGGCAACCATGAAGGCACATTAAAAGCAACAAACCACCCCGATACTCCCATCCTGTAGCTGCAGGCTCAGCCAAACTGAGCAGTGGTTAATTTTGGAGGGATTTACTGTGATTAAGAAAGAATAAAGGCTGAGATTCGCCTTCTTGGATCCTCTGCCATTCCGCACAGCTCTGTGGGGAGCATGTCGGGTCCAACCCAGCTGAAAAGAGCAGAGAATGGGAAGCTCATCCCTGTGCAGCCTCTAACCCACGCCAGAGAGCCCCGTGAATCAGCTTTGTGCTCTCCCTGCCCCTGTGGCTGAAGGTGCTGTTGGCCTCCCCCTCCCCAGCCACAATTAGAGGCAATTTTATACCCGTTCTGTCAGAGCTTGCTGCTGCCAAGGCATAACAGAGCACAGAAAGCCCTCCTTGGGTCAGTGCTTTCACCTGAAACATCTCCTTCAGGGTGACCCTGAGGTCATGGTTTCAGTTTCAGCATCGTTTCGGACTTTTTCACCTGTTTTCCTTCACAGGTGTTCTTTAAAAGCAAAAGGAAAGCCATTAAAAAAGATACTCTGTGTTCCCAGCAAGGTATGTTGGCAACTCTTGAGGATCCTGGCTTATTTTGCTGCCCCTTTTTCACCTTCATGCATGTTTTTTTGGGGTAGAACCCAGTATCTGCCTTTGATGCTGCAGCCTCCTGCTCATAGTTGACCTTCACTGCCAGGAGGAGGAGTACAACAGGGGGCAGAGATGGGGCTGAGCTGTGGGGCAGGCTATCATGAGCTGGGTGGGAACCATAACTCCATAAGAACGGGGTATCATTGCTGTGCAGCCCCTCCTAAAAGCACTCCCAGGCTGTATCCACCCTCAAGGTGGATCCCCATTTTGGATGAATCTGTAGTTTTTCTCCCTTCAGTGCCAGCAAAGCAGCAGGAAACTGGGTGAGATCTCTCTGGATCTCCCAGCTCCCACTGCTCTCCTAGCCCTGAGCACCCTCCGCGAGCACCAAAAGACCACATGCATGGAAAGGAATGCTGTTGGTTGTCATGGCCAAGGGCATGCATTCCATATGGGGATGCAAGCCTGGAGAAGTGGAATTGATTTTGGTAGCTGGTAGAGGGAGGAGAAAGTTGCTTGTACTCAAAAACCGAGCAGGGATGGGTGGGCTAATGGAGGACTGTAAGCAGGGGCCATAGGGAGCTCACAGCTGGGAGATGGACACCCACTGTGTATCCCATCCCACACCAGTGGCACCTCCTGCACAGCATCTCTGCTCCTTCTCATCGGTGGGAAGTGATGGTCACTGGGGGCCATGTGAAGCCCAAGTCAGAGGCTCTGTCCTCACTATTGAGTGAATCCATGCATCAGTGGGCACGCAGCACGATGCCCTGCAACGCACTGAAAGGTGGGTGCTTCCCTGTTGCATTTGGACAAGTGCAAAGCACATGGGGAGCTGCGCGTGGGGCTGGGTGCTCCTGGGGCTGTGAGGCTGTGGGGCTTGGCTCGCTGCAGCGGCTGTGTGCCTGCAGCCAAAATCCCAATTTAGGGCTGCAGGTTCTTGTTTAATTACACTTTCTTATCTGAGGCAGAGGGGTGGTGGTTAATGGCTTTGATATGTGGAAAACTTTGGCAGCCTTCTCTTATTGGCTTTCTATTTCTGTCCATAATGTTATCAAAATCTTATATAAGCTAACAAGAGAAGTTTACCTTTGTGCACAGGTTAAAAAGTCCACAGTGGAGTCTGTAACAAATGCATTAGAGACTTTAATTTCACCCTTTGGTCTCTATGTGCCCCTCGCAGGCTGTGTGTGATTCAATAACCCTTCAGCTTTGCAAAAATACACCTCCTGAAGTCCTCCTGTTGCTGTTTGCAATGCAGCTTCCAGCTTGGCAGCCACTTCTGCTAACCAGCTGATTAAACCTGATCTTGCCATAAATCAAAACTTCTTCGCATTCAAATGTAACAATTAATCCTGGGTGTGTTTGTGCAATTAGATGACAAATTATGCCTCGAGATTCACTTGCTTGTTTAGATAGGGAAGCTGTGTTTGCTCAGCCAGGGATGTTTGGCTGTGGCTTTCAATCCACCCCAGGGGATGCAGAGTGATAAACTTGGGGAGCAGCATCTCAGAGCTCAGAGCTCCATCTCCTTGCCCTGCAGACTGGAGGTTTGTCTGCTTGCAAGCATCAGTGCAAGGTTTGCCTGCACCAAGCATTGGTGCTGCTTCGGATAACCAGCATATCTGAGCTTTCCTTTATGATGTGAGTGCAGAATGCGTGATCTTAATGGTCTTTTCCAGCCTTAATGATTCAATGAAATACTCTTGCGACGTTGTGGAGCATTTCCTGGAGGTGACTTATTCCTACGTCCACCTCTTAACAGAAGGTAAACTTCCGTGGTGGAATGCAGGGGATAATCCATTCTGTGATAGTTCCCTAAGCAACATGACCTGCGACCTTGCTGTTAGCAAACACCTGGGAGCCTGGTGTGCTGACTAGAAGATAAAGCCAACACGAAACGTGGGGCGGGTGGAGGTGCTGCAGGGATGAAGCCGTGATGGGGCCATTGGAACTGATACACTATCTTGTTGTTCTGAGCCAGCCCTGAGCCAGCACTTTTCCACCTACTCAAAAACACGTTCTCAAGTAAACTTTACAAGACAAAGGTATGTTTGGAGTCACTGAAGCTCCACCTGAAAGTAAGAAATGGTTTAAAATGGCTTAAGAGAGGGATTTTGGAAGAAGGTACAACCTGGGAGGACACTGCTGACTTCCAGGACCTGCCAATGGGCTGAGCTTCTCTTCACCCTTATAGGGAAGGCTATTAGGTGAGATTTGCGTACTCAGTTATGCTGAGTGCTTCCCCCAGAGAACCTAAAAATCTCTGTAGAGTTATTCCATGGTTTAAATTGATTGTAGTCAGCCGTATTACTCATGTTCTTGGTTAACTTCACATGCTCTGCTGACAATAAAAGCAATGTGCATTCTGTTGCTTTAATAAAATGCATTATTCACTAATCAAGCCATGAGAGATCTCATTGGGCATGGTCAAACTCCTTAAGGGTGATTGAGAGAAGCCCACTGGAACATGGCTAGATGGATCGGGCAGTGCACTATTTGCAAATCTGTAATCATGATAGTTGACTTCAGCAAAGGCTTTTGGCACTGTCTCCCACAACATCCCTGTGATCTGAGGCCAGACTTGGATGGGGCCCAGGGCAGCCTGGTCCAGGCCCTTGTGAGAGGTGTGGATGGGCACAGGATGAGGGGCAATGGGCAGAAACTGGAAGACAGAAAGTTCCATGCAAACACTCAGAAGACCTTCCTTCCTGTGAGGATGACAGAGCTCTGGAACAAGCTGCCCAAAGAAACGATGGGGTCTCCTTCCCTGGAGATAGTCAAGACCCATCTGAAGTGCTTTCATGTGTTAACTATTGGAGTGAACCTGCTTTTAGCAGGAGGGGAACTCAACGGTCTCCAGAGGTCCCCTCCATCCCCCATGATACCCCTGTGCCCCAAATTGGGCTTTGCTCAGAATCCACTCCCAGCCACCCCCAGCCTTCTGAAGACAAATGAGAATGCATGGGGCTTATTGTCTGCCAAACTCCACACGTGCTCAAGCCCTGTGCAGAAGGAATTGAGCAGAGGGAGGTAGGAGGCAGTGGTCGCCTCCAGACCTGCAGCTCCTGTGCCCTCCTGGAGGCCACGGACACCCATTTCGTCTGCTTTGGTCTGTGTCTGAGACATCAGGACCGGTGCTAAGTGGCAATGACACAAGCTGAAGCTCAGCAGCTAATCAGCTCTCGGTGATGCTAGTGCCAAAGGAAGTCTCATTTACAGACAGTCCTGCAGCACGCTTTGATGTGGGTGGATGTGCTCTGTGGTGAGGAAGAGCCTTATTAACGCAGAACGTGTTGCTCTGCTGAACCGCTGGGAAGCTCGTGCTGCTGAGATGCGCCGGTTGCCGGTGCAAAGATGCGTTCTTTGGGTGCGTTGCTATTTCCATGTTTTTTTTTTAAAAAAAGAGTATTTTGAGGCTGGATGATACAGAAGGGATGAGTAAACTGGAGAGCAGGGATGCTGCCTGCGGGGCGCTGACGTTCAGCAGCGGCTTTTTGCTCAAAATCCAAAGCAAAATCATGAGATGGTCACCGTGGCAAAAACAAGGGCAAAGCCGTATGGAAAACAAGCCTGCTGATGTCAGCGGTGGTAATAGGTGCATATTTACACACTCCACTTAAATGGGAGGCTTTAGCTGCTGATTAAGTGCTCTTATGGGATTTCTTTATGAAACACCCGACAAGTGTTTTTTTGATGCCCTTGGAACAAAGCAAGCTGATAGCGTTTATATCCTTTTCCTCTCTGATGGCAATTAGCGCTGATTAAAGAGTCCATAATTCATATGAACTCTGAGTTTGGAGGGGAGGGGTGGGCAACGGCTCTCGGTGTGGGAAAGCAATTGGCCGTTTTGATAACCAGATTAAAAAGTAATCACTCCTAAAGGAGCAGAGCCAGGACTCGCTGCCTGCAGCTCCATTGCTCTGCCACCAAGGAAATGCCGCCCTGGGACAGGCGGAAAATCGCAGCTGCCAAAAGCTGAAGGAACCACTGGGGAAGGGGAATTGATTTATTTGTGGCCTCGCATTAAAGGGTGAATTGTGCGGGATGCTTTGAGTTCGTTCTCATCCAGGTTTTTTTTTTCCAGGCTGCACAAGAGGGCATTATACAAACCTGCAGCTGCACCTTGCTCATGGGCACAGAGCTCTTGCTGGCGTGCCAAGCAGGATTAGTGCTGTGCCAGCAGAGTATCCTGGAGGATGTGTGCCAGAGGCTTTGCTTTGATGGCTGCTTCTCAGGGTGGGTTTGGAGCTGGTTTCCCAGCCCCTGTGTGCAGCTCTGCATTTGTTCTTTGTTTCTTCATCATCCCAAAACGCTGTGCTGCTGGAGGCTGAGGGCAGGCGCTGACCTGGGAAACCTTTTGCTTTGCGGCAAACCTAAATGCTGAGCGTGTATTGCTCTTTGGATGGGAGCTTGATGGCTCTCTGGGTCTGTGGTGTAACAAAGATGCATTTAATCCTCTCCTTGTTTGCTAAGTCTTTGCATCCTCATTGCTTGGGGAAACCCTCCTGGCTTTGGGCTGACCTTTCCCAACAAAGCCTCTTTGTCAGACAGACCTTGGGGCTGAGGTTTGCTTTGTTATTTTCCCTTCTTTCCTTTATCACTCTTTATTTTATTGATGTCACCACCGCCCAGCAACACAAGGACCCATTATATCACCGGACTTTGCTTGGTGGCAAAAAGGAGATTAGGAGCAGCAGTGGGAGATATAATGGGGAGCTGAGGCCAAAGTTGTGAGTAAGAGGAATGCTGGCACAGGGAAAGCAGCCATGATCCAGGCAGTGCTCCCACATGCCAGGCAAGGAAGCCTTGCTCTCACACAAGGTCTCTGCCTGAGCTTTGTGATGGGAGCATTAGGATTTTCCATGTGTTCAAGTGAGGATTTCCAGGTGCTGCTTCCCATTTCCTTGGTGCATCCCAGCAGAGGGCAGCAGGAGGTGCCCATGGGTGCTGCTTTGGGTTTTGGGGTGTGCTGAGCCCATCCTCTCCAGTCCCACAATGGCGCTGATAACTTTAAGCTCTGCCAAGAAGAGGCACTTTGGGCTGTAGGAGGTGCTGAGATGGGAACCGAGACTCCATGAAGACCTATTTCAATCCTACTTGGTCTCTGGACAAGTCCTTCCAATCTTTTCCATAATTGCAGGTGTTTTAAGGTGCAGTACTCATATCTACCTGTATTTCCAGTGCTAGTGCTGCACGTCCTCATCCCACCCATGCAATCACAAGGACTAGGCATACTGCTGGAACCAAGCAGGGCCCCAGTGCCCCACATCCACCACAATCTGACTCAAAGTGCTTCCTTGCTCAGCTCTGTCCAACCCCAGACAAATCCTGGTATGTGGCCAGCAACCCAAACACAAATGGCAGCATCTGATATTCAGGCGGAGGCTGTGGAGCTGGGGTGCTGCCTGTTGACAACAGGAAGGGTGGCTGTGAGCTCTCTGTTGTCTCGGAACAAAGCAGCACTTCAGCATCCATGGGCTGGGCAGGGGCTGAGTGGGAGGGGAGGTTGGATTCTGTGCCCAGCAGGAGATGGGTGCTAGTACGGGTTGTACCATGACTCATGCCAACACCCATGCCAGCTTGTGCCATGCCTGCACGCAGGTTTTCTGCACAATCCTTGCAGGATGCACTGGAAGTTTTCTATTTATTTGCGAGCCTTGGGTATCTCCTAATGCAGAGGGAGGATGTCTCTGCTTGTTGGTGGTTTGTGGAGATCCTACCTTGGTCTCTGGATGCTCTGTGCTCTGCAGCAAAGCAGTGGCACTGCTCCTGGAGGGGACTCTGCTGTCCTGTGCTGCTCTGACTTTCTGGCAGCACTCAGTGTTGCAAAATCTCTGCAGCGCTGCGTCATTCTGCCTTTTTTCATCCGTCATCTTCTTTCCAACCAGCAGCATTCTGCTTTGCTCTCCAGCTGAAAAACAGCCTTATGCTTTCCCTGTGAAGCTGGAAAGCATGGCTGTAAGCAAAGCATTGAGGGTTGCAGAGCAGCCCACTCTCAGAAGGGACACAATCCCAAACATCAGCACTTTTCACCTGGGTGGTGTTGGAGTGAGCAGGGACTGTCCCATTGCAGCCTCCTCTGTGCTTCAGCCCCATGCAACACATTGAAAACCTTTGGTTGCTTGAGATATTCCCATTGGATCTCACTGTTTCTCAAGCACTTGGTCCACCCCTGCCCTTTCAACAGCATGATGGGCACCAAGTGATTCACAAACAGCCTCTGCAGACCTTCTTTGCACAGAATAAAGGCCGCTGGTGCACATAAACACGTAAGGTTTGAGCTGTCACATCATGTGAAAATGGCTGAGTATTTCCTCCCTGCCAGAAAAACATGAAATCCTGAAAGCTTTGCAGTAACTACCGACCAATGGAAGAGATGCTCTAGGATGAGAAACAACCTGCATAATCTTCTTAGTGTGAAAAAATTGCTTGTAGGTACATTTAGGAAATAACTGCATCCATTCCCACCCCTTAATTACGGCACATATGGACGAGAACGGCGTGTCGGGGTGTATTTATGTGTTTTGCTTGACTGTATATCTATGTGTTCTTAAAACCAGACAGCTGATAATGGAAACCACCACTGTGGCTGACTGCTAAGCACCGTGCATGGCCACAAGGAGATGCAGTCAATGTAAGAGTGGGGATATTGTTCCTGACACTGAAATTCCTGTTTCTGGCAGAGCTGGGGAACGAGTGTGGCACAGCCACAGTTGTGTTATCATCTGCGTAACGCAGCCCATAATAGGCACGACAGGTAAATCTGGTTCCAAACGTGCAGGGATTATACCAGCCCTTAAGAAGTTGCTGAAATTGTTGTTTTCCGTGAAATGGAGATTTTTGCAAAGGGGTGCAGAAAACCCTGGAAGGTGTTTGGGTGTAATAATCCCATTAAAAGCAGGGACAAACTGTGAATGCTGGGGAGAGGGGGAGGGGTGAAGCTGGGGGAAGGAGGACAAACAAAAATCCATCTTTCATATGTTTTAAAGCATTGTTTCCTCCCATGGATGGGTGAGAGCAGGTGGGGGGATCTCAGAGTTTCTGTTTGGGGCCGGGGATGAGCCCTGAGCCCATCCTGGTGTCTGTTGGATGAATTCAATGCAACCTCTGCCCAGATTTAATGCAGCACAGACCATTGGAAAGGATGTGAGGCATTCCCCTGCGAGGGGATGCTGCTGGCATCACCCATGTCCTGTATTCCCTCTGCCTTAGCAGAGACCAGTCCCTCCTATGAACTAGGGAAGGGTCTCCACCTCCAGTGCCCCCCTTCCACCTGCCCCCAGCCCTGCGTGGGGCCATCCCACTCGTGTTTCCCATCTGTGCTCTGGGTGATTTTAGTGCTGACACCGGGCTGCTGCTTCAGAATCCTCTGATTCATCCCATGGAGGGCTCACACCCAGGCTGGGCTTCTTCTCCCTGTTGGGATCACATGGCAGTGCTGCTGTGGGTTCAGCTCCTCAGTGGGTACAATCCCCTCCTGCCCTTCCCCACCATGGGAAGGGGTGTGTGGTCTGCCAGAGCAATGCTGTGTCTCTTTTCAGCATAAAGGTGGATAGGATCTGGAGTAGTGAAGCAAGGAGTGATGGACAGGGATGATCCCTACATCCTCAAGGTTCAGAGGCTGTGTGCTGCAGCTCTGGGGATGCCAACCTGCTTCCATGACCGCTGGATGCTTCCATGGCCTCATCTTTCACATGGTCACTGTGGTTTTGCTGCTTGCCACTGATCTGAAGTCTCTTCCCCTTCCTTTTCTCCTCCTGCTTGGCATCTCCCCCTCCTACAGAGAATGTGGAGGTGGGAAAGGAAAACAAAGCATGGGGATGTGCTGCTACTCAGGCTCACGCAGTGCCATCACCTGGCTGGCACACAATTTGGCATGCTAAAATACAGCTGGGGGTAACCTGTCTTATTGCAGACAGGCTGCAAATGGTATTGGGGTGCACACACAGGCAAGCATCGTTCTCTTCATCCCTGCAGCACGTGGAGGGGCTGTGGTGGTCGAGCTCTGCCCAGGGTGGATGCAATGAGCGGGCAGTGCCAGCACAGCGTGCCGTGTTGCAGCCCAGGACAGATGAACTGAGGTGCTTTGGCAGAAGGTTGTGGCAGAACTGGAAGAGCAGGGCCCTTGGTGAAGGTCAGGGTGAAGGGGTGTGTTTGGCAGTGGCGAGGGGGCCGGGGAGTGGTGCAGGTCAGTTTTTCAGGGCATCCATGGAGCTGTGTGGGAGAACTGGAATGGCAGAATGCCATGCCTGAGTCAAAGCAGGGAAGGAGCTTTGCTCGGGGCTCCTCCCAGCTGCACCCTCCTCCAGATGGGCTTCAAGATGCCCAGAACTGGGCACAGTCTGCTCTCACCCCACACTGTTGCCTGTTCCTCCATTCTCAGGATCAATGCCTTTATACCCTGCTCATCGCCCTCCTTTACCCACAGCAAGATGAGAGTGGAGATGTGGTACTAAGGAGCACGATTTAGTGGGCAATACTGGTGGTAGGTGGATAGTTGGGTTAGTTGATCTAGAGGTCTTTTACAACCTTAACAGTTCTATGATTCTAAGAATACAATCAAACCAGACCTTGGGATGGGCTTTTCTGCTTCATGTGTCCAAGACATCTGCGTTGCCAAATCCCCCTCTGGGTCCTGCCCAGGTCTGGCTTTCTTCTAGCATGATTTGAAGATGTAACCTCTCCAGGCAACCTCTGTTTCAGCTCCAGTCTTTGGGAGATGCCCTCAGGGGAAGGCAGCCCTTGACGTTCTGCTTCCCCTATGGCCAATGTGGCTTGGGTGCCCCAGGACTTGGGATCAAGTGCCACTCATTGGGATGTTTTGCATCTGATTTAGTCCACTTTTGTTCCTAAAATTTAATATCTGAGTGTGCTTGCACCCATGGTTTGATTTGAATTTCCTTTATTCACAATAAATAATAGATGACATTACAAAGAACTCACACAAAAATCAAAAAAATATATATGTATACATAATAATAATTGCATTCTTTCTGCAGCCACAAATAAACAGGATGCACCAGCACCAACTAACGCGTGAAAGAGCATCTATGAGCAGCATAGGTGGGGAGAGAACTGAGGGGACTTGCTGTGCCCACCTGCCCAAAGTGGTCGTTCCTCTCTGCTGGTGTCTGCACCGCACTTCCATCTGCTGGGCCACCAAAGGCGGGGTGAGATCCTGCGTGGGCCAAATGCTTGGTCTCAGGCATCCCTGACTTGTGCAGATCTGACAGCTTGAAGGGCTTGAAGGGGTGCAGCTGTTGGGTGTGGGGTCACCACGGAGGGCTGCTCTGGGCAACCTCCTTTGCTGGGCTCAGTTGGCTGCAGTAAAGCTGGGAGAGCTACTAGTGCTCATGCTCATGTAGAGGGGTTATATACACACACTGCAATGCTCCGTTCCTCCTTGGTCACGGATGGCCTTTGAGTTAGAAGGCTTTTGCTTAAGAGTCTGCTGTA
Organism: Tetrao urogallus; assembly: GCF_951394365.1. NCBI lineage: Eukaryota > Metazoa > Chordata > Aves > Galliformes > Phasianidae > Tetrao > Tetrao urogallus. The sequence goes on along the minus strand of NC_136844.1, from coordinate 844,628 downwards.
GCTGGATGTGTTCATGTGCACACATGAGCTCATGTGTGGAGTTTCCTCCTCCAATACTGCTTCGTTTTTCCGTTAGCTCCTATGGTGGGGTCAACTCCATGGATTTCTTCCTCTCCTCTCTCTGTTCTTCCCATTCCTCCTCTGACTCATAGGTGCCCTTGACGATGGCCACCCTGTCTGACATGTTCATGCAGTAGGGAACGAGGATGTAGAAGTACAGCAGAGCAGCCAGGCAAGCCCCAAGGATGGGCCCAACCCAGAACACCTAGAAAGCAATAGGGGAGAGAGTGAGAGCGGGTCTTGGAGGCTGGCACACCAGATGCAGCCATCACACAGCATCCACTACTACTCCACATCTCCTGTCCCCAGCATAGGTGCAAATACCCCTTCCAGTGGACTTCTTGTGTTGAAGTCCCCTCAACTGAAGATGTCAAGCTCCTTGAGAGCAATGATGTGATGTTCTGGAAGGATGATGGTGAGCCTGCAGGCACTGCTGGGTGACTGGAAAGCCTGAGCAGGGCTTTTCTGCGCGCTGCGCTGACCTCATGTGATTCCCTATGTGATGTTTTCCATAACAAGGGTTATCCTTGTATCTCTGTTCCGTCCCAGGGGTTGACCTCCTCTCTTCCCTCTGTGTTTGGGATGAACAACCTCCCTCTGTTTATTCTTTCAGCTCCAGAATCAGCTTTGAAAATCCCAGTCCCGTATTCCCATAGGAATTACTGTCCAGTCCCTTTGTCACTCATGCCTGGCTCCGGAGGATCCTCACCCTGCCCACCCCAGAGTGCAGCTGAGGCTCACCCAGTGCGTGGAGCTGAACTTCCTCACGATAACTGCAGGCCCAAAGGACCGTGCTGGGTTCATGGAGCAGCCAGTGAAGTAGATCTGTCAGTAAGGAAAGGAGATGGGGATCAGGACGCTGTGTCACTTAACAAATATGAGCGACTTTACCCTACCTGCAGTAGGGACTTGGAACTAGATGAGATTTAAGATCCCTTCCAACCCAACCATTCTATAGTTCCATGGTTCTGTGATCTTTAAGAACCCTTTCAACCCAGCCATCCTATGGTTCTACGATCTTTAAGGACCCTTCTAGCCCAATTCTGAAACAGCCCTCTGTTGCAGAGATGTGGGGATCCCCGTGGTATGGAGAAAGAGCCCATGAGATCTATTTAATACAAATCCCTCCAGGGCTGTCTGCACAAGGCTATTTTGGGGAGTCCCACTGTAGAGAAATGCCAGCCCCATCACCCTCCCTGGACACTCACCCCCACCAAATGGCCCACGGCGACAGAAAGGCCAATAGACAGTGCTGGGGAACCCACGTTGCCATTCCTCCTGTTATCCGTGGATGCGAAGATGCAGGCAGCCAACTGGAAGGTGAGAATCATCTCCACCACGACTGCCTGGCCAGGGGTTGTGTTGTTGTTGAGCTGTGAGCCGTTGAGAATGAAAATAATTAACCATCTGCCAGGCTGGGAGGGCTCTCAGCTCCTTTTACGGTGGATTTGAGTCTGCTCCCTCAGGACTTGATGTTTTCCCACCTGCATGCTTAATCCACTTTTTCCCTGCATTTCTCTCCCCATCTTGCTCACTGCAAGCCATGTTAACCTGATTCATCCCCCATCCACTTTGCGGAGGAACTCCCCAGGAGGTGGGGGAGCAGCCACTGCAGGGGGGCACAGGAGGAAGAGTGTGGGCTGAGATGAAGGTCTCTCACTGCCAGAGGAACAGGGAATGTCACTGGGATAACACATGAGGGATGTTTGCTGTGAGGTGGACTCAACCTCGTCAGGCATGGAAAAAGCCAGGTGACCTGAGCTTGTTTTATTTTCTTTGCTTTTTTTTTTTTTCCTTTTTCTTTTCTTTTACCTCAAGGTGACCGATTTGGGACACGTACTGCATGGCAGCAGGATGCTCTGTGGCACCTCATTCCAGTGATCCAATCTTCTGCACAGTGTCTGTACTACTCTGAGGGGTCCGGACCAGGATCAGGCAGAACAGTAATCCCACTGCTCCCATTTCAGCTGTTTCCCAGCACTGCCCCCAGGTTTTGGGACACACTGTCTTCCTTTGCTGCTCTTGCAGGGTCTCAGGGTCTCACCACATCCCCTCCTCTGCCAGGAGAAGTCCCTGCCCCTCACAGCCCCTCTGTGCCCTCCCATGCATTGCTCCTCATTGCACATGCTCCAGCTCTTCTCCACAGACCCCCTCCATTCACTCCCATTCCCAGCTCCCTGTGGTCCTGCTGAGCTCCCACTGCCTGCACTGGTTTGGCTGGGCTCTGCTCCCTGCCCCCCTCTGTCTCCTGGCGCAGCTCCTTTCCTGACACTAATCTCCAGGTGGAGAGGCTGCGCTCAAGAACAGCTCAATGGTGCTGGTGACTCACTGGGGCCCTTAGGATAAAGGAAGCGCTCATTAAGGGAGAAAAAAACCACACCATCCATCACATAACACAATAAATCTGTCAGTGCTCTCTGGCTACCTCGGCATTTACTCCAATCTCATTCCCAGCCCCTCTGCGTACGGGACAGCACGCCAAGACCAACCATCCTCAAGGATTTGGCTCTCCAGGTCGGCACCGGTGCCAGGGAAGCAAAGATTGCACAGAAGGTGAACATTCAGGTGGATCATCTCCAGGTCAGAGACTTACCGAATTGATGGCCAGGTTGCCACGGGTATTGGCTGGTGTCACACCGTAGAGGATGCCAGCCCCGGCGATGGCCCCGACCAGCTGAGCAATCACATAGAAGAGTGTCCGGAGGAAGGAGATCTGATTCCCAACGAAGAAGGCGATGGTCACAGCCGGGTTGATGTGGGCACCACTGATGTGGCCGAACGCCTGCACCAGTGTGCCAATGGCCAGGCCAAAGGCCAGCGAGATCTGCAGGATGCTGGGGAGTGCAGATGGCCACTTCAGTGCCGAGCCGAGGCCGATGAAGACGAAGATGAGAGTGGAGATGAACTCGACGAAGACGGCTCGAGCGAAGGCCAAAGTTAATATTTCCCTCTTCATGGTGGGAGTGGGTGGAGGGCAGCTGGGAAGGAAGAAAGTTTAGGTTTCCTCTGTCTCCAGGCTCTTCTGTCTGCACCGAGTTGTAGGGCCATACCTATCTATATATGCAACAGCAGCAGGGAGCTGTGTTACAAGGCGGTGGGTGGAGCCGAGGAGTTAGCCAGTCCTCCCAAATTATCATGTGAAACTGGAAAAGTTTCCATCTGAAAATAACTTCGGAGCCTCTTGGTGAACCAATGACTCAGATATTGGTGGTATTTCTTTCTTCTTCCCTCTGCAAACAAAGAGCCCCTATAGGGTGTCTCCGTGGTCGTTAGATAACACGGTTGCATAACGATGCTGCGCTCCCTCCTCTGCTTTTCCCTTTTACTACCTCTTGTCAGGTGCCGAGTGTTTTGTTAGCTGAGGTGTAGCTGTTATTCCCTTCCTCTATGTGCTCATGGCACAAAGAACACTGCAGCTTTGCTTGAAAACTCCCATTGCTGTTGTTGGGCTGGAGGAGCTGTCCCAGGGCTGTGCTCCCACGCTTGGCCAAGTGCATTGAATTTAGATAAGAAACGAAATGTTAAGCAAAGTTAAGCACCTGGAGCTGCTCCCGGGCTGTCAAGATAGCTCAGAGTCAGAAAGCAAGTGTTTTGTGATCACCCCAAGGGCAGAGCTTGGAGAACACAGTCAAACTGGAGCTTCCCCGGAGTGCCCACACGGGGGCTGGAGGGGATGGTATGGCCCAAGAACAGAAAGGCTGATTTCAGTCTCTGAGCCCCTTTGCTGCCTTTCTACTCTGCTGCTCCTTCCAGAGACCGATAAGCATCGGGTGTGGGTTTCACCAGTGTTGGCAGTCGGTGGTGCTCCGTGCCAATACCAGGGAGGGTGAATCCTACCCCGTCATCTCAGGTCCTTTTTTTTCTTTTTGCTTTCCAAGCTCTTGCTCAACAAAGTCAATTATTTTACTCATGGGAATGCCAGCACAAAGCCACAGGCACTGCATGGACACAAGCCACGTTTACATGTCTCTTCTCATGTTCACACGGCACCGGTCTCCATTCCAAATCCATCTGGCTGGAAGTCCTTGGCTGGCAGGGAGCTGCTGGGGGCTGAAGTTTGGAGGCAGAAAATGGCTCCGGTGACGCTTCACAATGACTTCTTGATTCGTTTGCAGTTGTGTGCCAGGATTTACGTTTGTTTCAAATGGGTTTGAGTGCTCCCCTCTGCTCACCTTGCTGTTCTTCAGCACAGCTGATAGGTTGCATATTGCTTTCCTCAGGCAAACCGATCTCTCCATGCAGGGAATATCCAAGGCTGCAGTGCGCTTCTGCAGAAGTAGTCACTCTCCAGCACACAGCAGTCAAAGCTCCACGTGTATTTTTGGTAAAAAGCATTTCAAATCCCTCTTTGAATTTAAAAAGTGCTGAAAAATTGCATTCACTGCTGCCTTCTGCTGGGTGCAGTCAGACTTGCATGTAGCCAGTTCCGTTTGGGGTCAAAGCCAGGAGGGATTCCCTTCTACAGAGCCAGAAATAAAGGAGCCCTTTTCCTCCAGCTGGGCCCAGAGTCCTGAGCTCAGCACACAGATCCAGCGCTCCTTACAGCACAATTCCTCCTCATCATTTCCTCCCGGTTCTACTGGTCCTGGGGATCTGGTCGGGTGAAAAACCAGCTCTGTTATCCTAGAAGCACCTGGTCCGTTGGCGTGTTTTGGTGAAAGTTTTGCAAGCTGGTTTTTCAAGGTACCCTGGCCAGATTCCAGTTGGAGTAATTGCTCACCACTTCCCTTCCATCCTCCTGTGGTTCCTCCTGGATTGGATGCACCTTGCTCTCATCCTCCCACCTTTCTCATAGCACGGCTCTCCGTGTGTGGTGGCCGAGTTTTGCCATGTGTATTGACATAGGCTGGTGATTTCAGGTGACAGTGTGGCTTCAGCTCAACACCGGCTTGAACTCACCTCCCAGATTGCGGATAAGAACCTCCAAAAGTAAGAAAGTCCTCCCACCAGGCTAGGGGATGAAATAATGCTGAATATGATGGGGAAAATCTTACAGAGAGAGATGCAGGATGTTTCTCAAACTACAGACCTTGCAAAATGGGTTTTCCCATGGTTGTTTGAAGACTTTCCAGGGTTGTCATGGTTTTATGATTTTTGTTACTCTGTCACAGTGTTCCTGCTCAGCTTCTCTGATGTCTGACGTCGAGGTGTTGGGAAGGCTTCCTTCCTTTTCCCTTCTATATGCCCTCCAAAGAACCTGTGTGAGCTGAAAGTGTCTTGGATGCGTCAAATGTAATTGAATTGGGCAAGCAGGCGTTGCACAGGGCCCTGCTGACAGATGGACTCCCACGTGCCAGGGCCACGCATACCTCACTTCTCCCAGTGGTTTAGGAGGTGAAGAGACATGGAGGCTTTGCCATCACGAGAAGAATGGCTTCAACCACTCTTCTTGTTGGCATGTGCAAGCAAACAAAGCACAGCCAACTTATCCCAATTCATTGCAGGGCCACATGGGTTGGTGGCACCTTGGGGACAGTATGCAGGAGGCAGACAGGGACCTGAACCCACTGCTTGCATTGCTTGAAAGGGAGGAAGGCAGCCATGCCTCATCCTTGCCCGGGGCCCTGCAGCTCTGCCTCACCCACGGAGGTGTGTGTGTCATTGCTGGATACGTGTGCCAGCCCCTGTCGTCCTTGGGTTGCTGGTTGCATTTCTGAACCTGTACCATGCTTCTATTAATTCATCTTTTCCACAGCAGCCCCAGTTTCTGGCGGGTTCAGCTCTGCGTCAGACCTCAAAGCCCGGCAGATCATGGACATGGTTTAGTGGGAGCTATTGGTAATAGGTGAACGGTTGGACTGGATGATCTTTTAGGTCTCTTCCAACCTTGGTAATTCTATGATTCTATCAGCTTGCATGGAGTTGAGTTTGGACTATAAGTGCTGCTGAGATCCAGACTAGCCCAGTTTTTGGGCTGGCCCTCTCACCTGGCTCCATACTTTGACCAAGGACCTTCCAGCTGGCACAGGAATACAAGCAAGCCACAACAGCAACCAACTCCTTCTGCTGGAATCTGTGATTAGTTGGGATTAGATGGCTGGAGGAGAAAGTTTGCCTTGGTTTGTTTTTAAAGAAAGGCTGTTTCTTGCTGGCTCAGCTCTGGGAGCTTGCGGCAAGGTATGAAATAAACCCAGGTGGGGAATTCAAAGCAGAGCAAGCAAAATTTTGCTTTTCATTCTATTCCTGAGGCTGCTGCTTTCTGTGGTGGGGTTGGGGCGAAGCCTCATTGCACCGTGGTGTCTCTGTGCAGGCAGGTTCAGATGAGGCTTTCAAGGATTTCTCTAATCTACCTCACAATCTGCCCATGCTTGCTTTAAAGTTGAGGGATTATTTTGCTGGCCTGAGGCAAGTGACATTTCCACCTTCTCCTTCCCTGGAGGCTTTGGCTTCCCCCAGCAACCTGATCTGGTGCTTTGGAGCAAAAAGCCCTTGAGCTCCACCAACCAACACCCAAAATTGACTGTAGGAGCCTTTGCTGTGGATGTGTCCAACACTGGCAGCTTTGGGGTTGGTTGAGCTGCACTCAGTTCTGGGTCTTGATTTTGGGACAGGCAGTAGGGATGGGCTAAAGCACTTTGCAGGCCAGGTTTACTCTTGAGATGTCCTCATCTTTCTTGCTGCCATCCCACCATGCAGCAGGTGCCACTTTGGCTTGCAAAGGTGGTCACAAAGTTGCCATCCAGCCCTTGCTGGTCACAGACCTTGTAACCAAGACCTTGTGTGTAAGTTGGGCTGATGCCATCACAATGCTGAATAGTGTTAATGCTTAATAACAGCATTGCTCTGCTCCTCGCTTAGAAATTACTTGGCAGTCTCTAAAGCATCCAAGTAAGTGGATGCAAACACTTTGGTACTGGTCTGCAATGGAAATGCCAGCATCCTTAATAATTAATTTGCATCATAATAATCATTAAATTGACACATGGGGATAATCACGTATAGTAGGGAAAGCAAAGCCTGATTAGAAAAGAGATCTCTGCAGATCATCCAGGATGAAAGCTGGGCCTGAAACCCTGGTGTCCTGATTTTCAGGTCTAGCCCTTTCCAGTGAAGCCACCTGCACCTGTGACATTGGGAGGCTGCATTTCTGCTCATCTCGGTAAATACTTTGCATTCTTAGGCCAGTAGCCACTCACTGGGATTTAGACAGACCTGCATTTGTGAGATGGCTTTCCTCTTGAAATGTATTTGCCATGGAAGTCTCATCTTTGCCCACATAGTCTCCTCGTAGGGTTGCAAGGAGTCTGGGCTGCATCAGGGCAGAAGGGACCTGGAGAACAAGACCAGCCTCCAAAGCAAGTAGGATGCAGCAGGTAACATAATAAAGCATAGTCTGGAATCTCTTAAAAGCTGAAATTCTTGCATCCTGGCTCCAAGAGCTTGGGATTTGCCAAGCAAAATGTTGGTTAGAAAACAATTATTTTCACCCCGTTCTGCCTCTGAGGCCCAGACGAGAGGCACTGAGAAACCTCTCACCCTAAGAAGTTACACCCCATAATTTACACTGATTGGGGCTTAAAGAGACTCATGATCATGTGCTGTTGGAGCTGAAGGCTTGCACTGAGTGGTCTCTGGATAAATGTCTGATTATCGTCAGATTCCTCACGTTCCTGGAAAACCATGCTGAAATTTGGAGCAGAGCTTCTGGTCTCATACCCAGATTCATTGTCAGAGTCTTGGGAGAAAGGCCTCTCTGGAACTGTAGGAATTAGCTGAGGACTTGACTTTCCCTATGGACCCCCACTATTGCCAGCCACTTCTTCAGGCCAAAGGTTTTGTAGAATCATAGGGTCACTAAGGTTGGAAAAGGCCACCCAAACCATTCAGTCCAACCCCAGCCCATCCTACCATGCCCACTGGCCATGTCCCTAAGTGCCACATCTCATCGTTCTTGAACACCTCTAGGGATGGTGACCTCACCACATCCCTGGGCAATCTGTGCCAATGCATCACCACTCCTTCGGAGAATAAATTATTCCTAATATCCGAACTGCACCTAATCTAGCACAACTTCAGGCCATTCCCTCTCATCCTAAAATCATCATGTTGCAGAGTGTCACCATGCCCCTGGGTAGCAACATGGTGGTCCAACTGGTATCTACATGAAATCACATTTTCCTGCTGAACACCTACTGTACTCTGGCACTTCACTGATGTCTTAAGTAAATGGGTTGAGCTGAATATCTGGCAACCAAGGAAAGCGGTCGAGGAAAGTCCAAAATGCCCTTAAATTCTCACAGCAGCTCCAGGACCGCCAACAGGCTTTGCAGGATGGCTGCCCCAAAACTGGTCAAGATGACAGTGTACAGGTGGAGCAACAGAACAGGAGAGGGAGAAAAGGTCTGTGGTCACAAGCGATGGCGGGGCATAGGAAGCAATGAGATCTGAGGCACTTTGTACAGTGATTTATGCTTGGATTTCATGGTCATATTATTTATCACAAGTCCGTGATGACACTAATAAAGGTTAATTTATGGTGCAATGAACACTGCAGATATTCATCGTGGGGAGTCATGAATTCATGGGTGGGAATGCACAGGTTGTTTTGAATCCTGGGCCAAAGCGTTCCTCTTGAGGCCTAATACAAAAAGCGTTATCAGCTTAGGGAGGGTTTTGGTTGGTCTGTGGCAGCTCTGATCTCTGGGTGGCTGAGATCTCTAATTTGAACAGCACTGGTGTAAGTCTGGAATGACTGGCTTGGTTTCCTGACAGTGCAAGTTTTGGAAGTGTCATTGAAGACAATGATAGCTGCATGGAGAGGGAAAATTTGCGTGCCTGATTGTCTCGAGAGGACTCAGGCTGTTTTAGCCATCTGAAAATCTGGTTCAGTGAGATTGCTTCATGTTAACACTGCATGCCAAGAGCTGAATCCAGCCAGGGCAGGAATGGGAGCAGAGCTAGGTGCTCAAGGAGGAATGGTCCTTATTTGGTGGGACGGTAGTTGGAAGATGGGGGCTATGTTTTCACTGTTATTTTTGCAGATCAATAGGCTGTTGGCTTGAAGCTGGGCTGCATAATACATATATGACCACATAGATATTATATGACCAGAAATGTGAACCGAATAATGACACATGTATAAATTCATTGGTAGAAGTAAATTTAAAGCACTTTATTTGAAAGAGGACAGTGAGTTATTAGACACTAAAACTCATTTGTAGGGCTCTTCACAGTTTATGTGTCTTAAACATTGTCATGGTACATAATAAATTAAATGGTTGGATCTGAGGGCATGTAATTAACTTCAACATTGAAGAAAAAAAAATAATCATGAATCAGCTGTATGGTGCTGTCTATAGAAGCTCATTGGCAGGATAAATTCTGGGTAAATTTGTTTGGGTTTCCCTGGAACACATAGAATGTTTTTCCTTCAAACAGCAGCAGCAATATGAACTAATTTTAAACGTGAATAATTGGTGATTTTTACGTGACTTTACACTCTGTTTGAATGGAAACGTGATCGAATGGAAACCTGGCAGATCTTTAAGGAAGCTTTTCTCAGCACTCAAGAACTCTCCATCTCCAGGTATAGCAAGTCAGGAAAGGAAGGCAAGAGGCCGGCGTGGCTGAACTGGGACCTGCTGGTCAAACTGGAGAGCAAGAAGAAATGCACAGTTGGTAGAAATAGGGACAGGTATCATGGGAAGAGCATAAGGAAGCTGCTAGGTTGTGTAGGGATGGGGTCAGAAAGGCCAAGGTCCAGCTTGAACTGAACCAAGGGATGCCAAGAATAAGAAAGGCTTCTACAGGTACCTCAACCAGAAAGGAGAAGTCCGGGAGCAAAAACCTGCATATTGGAGCAAATTCTCCTGGAATATGGCTAAGGAAGATGGAAGACAGGGAGGTGATACAAGAGAGCTAGTGTGGCTTCAGCTTAGTGGCCTTTTATGATGGTGTCACTGCATCAATGGACAAGGGAAGGGACACTGATGTCATCTATCTGGACTTCGGTGAGGTCTTTGGCACCGTAACCCACAACATCCAAATTGAAAAGAGATGGGTTTGATGGGCAGGCAGTTTGATGGATGAACAACTGGCTGTAGGATCGAATCTTGAGAGTGGTGGCCAATGGCTCCATGTCTGAATGGAGATCAGTGATGAGTGCCCAGGGCCTGGGCAACCTGATGTAGTTGAAGGTATCCCTGTTCACTGCAAGGGGGTTGGACTGGATGGCCTTTAGTGGCCCCTTAAAACTCTGAGGATTCTATGATTCTACGATTTCATTTCCCATTGCTCAGACTAAGAACAGATACAGATTTTATTTAAAAAACCAAACAAACTATTTTTGAAATAGTATTCAAGTGCTCCTTTGTCGCTGAACAACCAAGGTGGAGGACTAGAACCACTGGGACAAGAGGAGGAGGAGATGGGTACAGGTAGAGAACAGCGGACAGAGGAAGAGCACCATTTGATGGTGGTTCCAGTCGAAAGAGTGGGAGAAGGGAAACAATCAGTAACTTTCTCTAGGGTTTGGAATTGGAGCCCATCTTGTTGAATACTTCCATTAGCAACCTTAGCAGAAAAAATCCCAAATGAGGTGGTGATGTTCTGTGACGGTGCAATGCAAGGGAGACGTCGTCAACAGAAAGAGGCATGAGGATGTCATGCGGGAAATGCATAACTTTGAGGCTGAGTAATAGAAACGAGATTAAATTTAATGCTTAAAAGAGCTAAGGCATGTCCCAAAGACAAACCCAAATTCTTTGACTATTCTAGTGGCTGTAACCAGGTTCTGATGAAAGGATGGGATGGTCAAGAGCCATTGGTGTGGTGCATCTGTGAAAGCAAGAGTCAGAGAAGCTCATATCTGAAATGCTTTGTATTACTCATTCGAATCAGGGTGGGATAGGAATGGAGGAAGAAAAGCAAAATCTGGGCAGAAAGAAGAAGCACTGAAGCTGAGGGACAGTGGTGGTCTAGGAACAGCCAAGCTGTGGATTATCTGGGGCTGAAAATTAGGAGGTTTCCTATCATCACAGGAGGGAGAAGTTGCAAGAGCTCCCCAGTGGGGTCAGAGGGAACGCGAGGACACTCTTCCAGTCTGCAAAAGCAAAGAGCATCTGCATTCCACTGTGGGTCATAAATGTGCTTGAGTTCCTTGCAGCAGCAAAACTTGCAGGTTGTGAGATCTGTGTGGCAAGGAGCAATGCTCTCAGTGTGTGCAAACAGCTGGGCAGCGAGAAGAAGTGGGAGAAGGGTGAGCAGAGTTCAAAAGCAATGAGGCATCGGGTGGCAACCTCCACACCCAGCAAACACCTCTAATAACACCTCTCTGCAGCGCCTCGAGAAGGGCAATGAGCTCCACCGCGCACTGCCTCCTGCGAGGGGGACTTGAAGGTGGGACTCCAGCATGTGCTCGTCCCTGCTGCTGCACTGGTGGCTTTGCTTTAACGGTGCTTTCCTCTAAAGTTAGAAAACCTGCAGACATAGAGCTGGGTGGCAAAGTTGGGCCATCACAGCACATCTCCCCATGATGAGGCAACACGAGACCCCAGCAAAATAAAAACAGAGAGAGGAGAGAGGTGAAGCACTGTTTGGAACATCGGGGTTCCCTCAGCTCCTCTCCTATCCCTGGGTTGGCTCGGCTATACCTTCTCAGACCTCCCCCTCGGCAGGGTCTGTGGGGAGTGCAGCTCCACTGACTGCCGCCGCCGTGCCTCGCGCTCTGCCCAGTCCTCCTCTGGCTCCATGCCTTTGAAGATGGCGAGCCTCTCTGAGAAGGTTTTGGATTGTGGGAAGAGAATGTAATTGTAGATGATGGATGCAGCCGCTGCCCCAACCAGGGGGCCCACCCAGAAGACCTATGGAAAAAGGAAAGAGAAGAATGTGGTAAGCAGAAGCCTGCCCGTGCTTGGAGGATGAAGAGGAGAGGGTCTCTGGGTCTCTGAGAGCATTACAGGCATCCTATGGACCTGTTCATCCTGTTTTGCTGTTAAGACCAAATACAGAAGACAGATCTGCTCTGGCCCTCTCTTTGACTTGGCCATCTCTTGTCTGTTCCCTTGCTGTTATGCCTGAATGTACATGCCCACCTTCTTCTGTCTCTTCCTCCTCTGAGAGTGAATGCTGTAAGACCTCCACTTATGACAGCACTGTTGTGAGCACGACATGGTTTGGGTTGCTGTGAAGACATCATCCTACCCATTTACACAATCCTATGGAGAGGAAGAGGCTCCCAGCTTGGACACCACTAAGCATGGCCACAGCTTCAATGCTGAGCTGGCAATGCCTGGAAGTGTCCCTAAAAGAGCTGATGGAAAATACATGCCTGGATCCAACTGGAACCAGGAAAGGTATCCAGGATGGTGAGAAGAGGTTCATTCTCCATTGCTTTTATCTCTTTTGTTAAGTCATGGTCAACAAAACACACCCCTTTTTCTGTTGCAACTCACCTTGCTTAGATAAGCTAATTAAGCACCCGGCAGCCCCACCTCTTTCTGCAAATCTCTACATCTCTCCTCTAAACAGGAGCTGGTGCTGAGATGCTGGACCTGGTTGGCTTTTTGTTTTTCTAAGCATGCTGATAACCTGGGGGGCCCATCCCACTGACCCAACACCAAGAGCACGATTCTTACCCAATGGTCACTAAAGTCTCCAACGATTACAGCTGGGGCAAAGGATCTGGCTGGGTTCATGGAGCAACCAGTGTAACGGATCTGCAGAGAAACACCACACTTAGTGCTAGCATTGAACCCTTTTACCACATTTTAATATACCCCGGTGTGTTATTAGCATGATTCATCCTCCAAGCCAGTGTTTCATACCCCAGTGTACTCCATTACAGGAAAAGAAATGCTACCAGCTTCCAGCACTTGAGTCAACACACCTGAGTCCCATTTGTGCATCTCTGGTGCAAGCTGATGTGTCTGCATGGTGCAAGTTGGGTGACGTATACTGCAATGGGAACACGTTTCTGCCGTGCCCGTTCCTGGAGCACATTGCTACTCCTTGCCACAGAGGATTGAAGGAAAGTAATTCCACAGCAAGTCACACAGGCTTGCATATCATTAAGGATGGAAGATGTGATGCAAACACTGCTGTTCTAATCCTGAGAGGCTGGGAGTGTTGGAGGATAATGTGTTTTTTTCCCTGCAAAAGTTAGCTGTGAGGGATTTCCCTGGCTATCCATCCTACATAATTCACAGTTTGTCACGGTCTTGAGAGTCACAGTTGCTAACATGTTCGCTCCAAGATAGAAGACCCCATGGATCTGTGGGAGCTCTCAAAGGGACTTGAGGAGCAGCAGATACAGCAGGTTATGGATTTTTTTCGTGACCAATAACAGCTCAGCTCAGGCTATGGTTGTACTATGGCTTTGGTGGAATTTTCCTGCTGTACCCACTTCTAAACCATGAGTACTGACTGCATCAGTCACAAATCCCCCACGAGTTACAGACCTCTTGGCAGAAACACAGAGACACTCCACCAAGCACTGCTCTTTAACCCGTTCTACTCACTCCAAGCAGATGGCCAACAGCAACAGAAAAGCCAATGGACAGTGCAGGAGACCCCACATTGTCCTCCCGGCGTTCATCAGTGGAAGCAAAGATGCAGAGGACGAGCTGGAAGGTGAGGAAGAGCTCAACAGTGACCGCCTGCCCCGTTGTCGTCTCATTGTGCAGCTGGAAGGGGAGAAGACATCTCAGCAATGGGCAAATTCAGTGCCTGGACTGGAGATTTAGAGAGGAAACCCAGAAAGGCAGAGGAAATGGGTGAGATTTTTGGAGGAGGGGGAGAATTTTCCCAGGAAAAACAGGAAGTGCCTCAGTGGGCAACGTTTGATGGACATGGAAGGAAACGCTTTTGTGTCACTCATTTGGGCATTGTTTTTTCCACTCTCTCCCCCAGAGGATTTTTTTTCTCTCTTTGCCTCTTGTTTGAAATGCAAAATGTCTTTTGGAAAAAAAAAAAAAATACGAATTGCTTTTAAAAAAAAAGAGATATTTTGGCACAGAAAAAAAAAAATAATCCCATCTTGCTTCCCACTCTTTGACTACAAAAATACTCTGACTTGGTCCGAAGCTGTGCCTGTTGCACACCCTCTCCTCCAACTCTGGTTTCTGGCACTTTGCAAATCCTTGAAGGTTTTTAATCTGGATCTGGGTGGATCTGGCAGCAGCTTTCTCTTCCCTCAGCCCATCCTGCCACATCTCCGCCTGTTCTTGCCCCATGTCACTCCTGCTTTGGGTGTCCCCCCAAATGCTGATCCCAAGAACGCTTTGACACAGCACAGCAGCAATCATCCTCCTGCCCAAACACAGAGTGGGATCTCGCTCTTCTCTCTCTGATATTCCCCTAATTTTTGAAGGATGATCTGTGCAAGCAGCTGCATGATGAACAGCCCACAGGGGAAAAGAAAATCAAAATCTCTTCTTTCAGGTGCTTTGTGTTTTAAAACAGCATTTTGAAAGTCTCTTAGAACTCATACTGCTTTGTTGGGCTTATTAAACCTCAGCTACTATCGATATAAATAGTCTTGTTCAGACTAATCCTCAGTTCCTTTTCAACCCTTTCAATCTCTTTGGCAGTGAAGCTGGGTCTGGCAGTGCCAGCTGACTTCTGCAAGAGAAAGGATTTCCCCGTTTCCTCCTGAAACACACTGCCTTCCTCCTCCTCACCAGTTCTGGATGATGATGCTGCTGGCATGGACACCTCTGCAGAAGCACAGCTGTTGCTACCCATGGAGAAGGGAGTTACAGTGAACGCTGACTTTCTCTTTCATACAATTTCATACAATGTGCATGGTGTGAGAAGGGGATTTGGGATGTTACTGGGGAGTTTTTGTGGTTCCTGGTGTTCCCTCATTTTCTTTATTCTCCTCGCATCTGTAAAGGGAGATCCTTGTGCTGTGGGTTGCAGAATGCTGTGTCTTTGCCTGGTGGCATTGCGGGAGCACTTTTATGTTCTGTCCCAGGTGGAACTGCGACGGCCATCCCTCCACAGTGGGATGTGGCAAAATGAACAGTGCTATCTGATGAGAAGCTGGAGCTTAGACAAAAAAAATCCAGGCTCATCATCCCCAGTGCCATGGAATCTCATAGCACAGCTATGCTCTATAGGTGGTGGCACAATGTAATGGAGAGGGGAGAAAAGGCTTCCCCTGCCCACACCAAGAGTGGTAGAAGGGATGGGACTGGGGCAGGAGGAGCTGAGAGAATCATAGAATTCTGTCACAGAATCATAGAATGGCTGAGGTTGGAGGGGAAATTAAGAATCATCCACTTCCAACCTAACCCAACCCATGTCCTTCCCTAACCTGTATCTCCACAGAATCAAGATCTTCCTCAATAGAGCCTGAGATAAGGCTGAGATGAGGGTTTGTCTCCTACCTAGGTGTCTCTCCAGCCAGCTGGATCACCTCTGTTTTCAGTCCCTAAAAGCAGAGGAGCAGGTCTGGAGCCCTGTGTTCATCCCTGCTGCTGGTAGAATCCATGCTACATCTCACCCTGCCAATCCAGTGTTTAATAAAGGTCCTTGCTGATCCCAAAGCCCTTCTACACATCCCTCAGCCTTCCCCAAGCTTCACCCCAAACCTCTCAGCTCCTTCTCTCACCCGCCATGGGCTGCAGCCTCACCTTGTTGATGGCCAAGCCTTCCCGCGAGTCGGCTGGGGTGATCTCGTGCAGGATGGCAGCCCCTGCCATGGCCCCCAGGAGCTGGGCCACCACGTAGAAGACTGCACGCAGGAAGGAGATGTGGGAGCCGATGAGGCAAGCCACCGTCACCGCCGGGTTGATGTGGGCTCCGCTGATGTGCCCCAAGGCTTGGACCAACGTGCCGATGGCCAAGCCAAAAGCCAACGCAGTTTGAAGGATGCTCGGGGAGGAAGCTGAGGGCCAGTTCAGAGCAGAGCCCAGGCCGAAGAGGATGAAGACCAAGGTCGCCAGAAACTCTGCCAGGACGGCCCGGGTGAAGGCTACAGAGCGGAGCTCCCACATCATGGAGGCTGCAAGGACTGGCCCTGCCTGCAGGGACTTCAGACAATCGTTGTAGCACTGCTGGGTCCAGAGATGATGATGGGGGTACCAGCCCTATATATAAGGGTATGGGATGCAGGAGGATTGCCCACTGAAGGAGGTGGGGTTGTGGTCCTGGGAAACCCGATGCTTTCCTTCATTTGTGTTCCAGATGAGGGAACTTCAGAGCCTGCCCCCGCTATTAAAGCTGGGGAATGCAGTGCTCACCATCCTTGGGAGGACATAAATCAGCCTTGAGCAATGCCAGGAAATGCTGTTTCCTCTTCCCAGTGCTTTCTTACCAAGCCATTGGAAGTGCTCCTTGCTCTGTCTCCCTATCACTTGCAGCATGGGGAGAAGAGAAAGTGAATGAGGAGTCTGTAGGGCTAAGGTGGAGCTGAGCTGGAGCCCTGCATCGCCCACCCAGCCTCATGGACAACTTGCTTCAGTGCTGACCATCTCATATCCTGCATCACATACATATAGATTTTTCCCTTCTCCTCTCCTTAGTATCTATAGCTATATCCATTTAAGGACAATGACTGATGTTGGTGCTTTCGACTCAAGATTGTGCATTTCCAATTAAGCTTTTATTAGCTTAAAGTGATACACTCCATGGGTATTGCTGATGAGTATGGAGAATTTCAGGTTGTGGTGAGAAGGGGGCCATGATTGAACACCCAGGCAAAACCGAATGCACAGAGGCACCGACCTCCATGTGACTTACTAGAACTCAGAGAATCAGAATTATATGGCTCAGGCAGAGATTTCCTACACCAAAAAAATGGGAACCAGCCCCAAGAAATGATTGCCAGGAAAGAAATTCTAGTGTCCAAAAAATGGCACTCACAGCTGGAGTACCAACTCGACTGTTTGGCCACCTCGGTGCTCAGAATCACTTTTTTACTTCCTGGCGTTGATCCCCATTGACATTTTCCTCTCCAGAGTATGGTCCCTTCCCATCAAACCATCCACCAATTGCTCAACATTTTTTTCCTTCTATTCCATTGCTTAGGACTGGCCACGTCCATCACTAAAGCCTTTTGCTCCCTATGCCATAAGGACAGGTTGGTTTGCTGCAAAAATGGCCTTTTTTCCCTCTTTTTCTTCCTCTCATTAGCAGACTCTTAAGCCATCCTGGGAAGAGTGCTCCCCCAGGGCAGAACTGGAGATGAGAGGATTGTTTCATCTTCTATTTGGCTTCAACAGAGGCTTCCGCTGCAAGACAAAACATTTCCCCTCCAGAGGAACTGTGTGAGTGCCACTGAATGGATGTGAAAAGTTGGCATAAAATGTTCCATATCTCTCAAATTGCTTCTTCCTCCACAGAAGGTGGGTAACAATACTGGCCCTCTCTTTACATATAAAGACTCCGATGAGAACATTGCCCTTAACAAAGGAGAAATTGTGGGGAAAACAAGGCCAGGGTGAGGATGGAAGATGTGGATTCAGCCCCTTCCTCTGAAAACTCCTCTGCCTGACTTCCTCGGTGACTTTGGCAGTGCCAAGAAGTGACTGTGGCTCCAGGCTCTGGTTTTCCAGCAGTGAAGCAGATCTTATACAGCAGACTGTGAGGCTGCCTATGTTTGGGGTGCTGATAAGGCACAGAAATGTGGTCACATCCCAGCTGCAGCCTCCTGCTGCTCTCTGCCTGGGGTGGATTTGCAAACTTAGCATTGCTCAAAAATGCATTACGTCAGGGCCTGATTACAGGTGCAGGCTGCCAGTGGCGTAGGGAATGTCAGATAACTAATATGGCAATTACCTGGCGCTGATACCCTGTTTGATTAATAGTTATTCACGGCAAGCAAGGCGTGATGTGTCTCTGCTTAATGAAGACTAATTAAAAAAGCAAGAGAAGCAGGCAGGATTAGCTCTGAGCAACTTAAAACCCTGACACAGCCTCATGCTCCTCGCTTTCAGCTGGCGATGCGAAGGCTGATTGCAGCTGTTGAATACCCGGTGCTTTGGGATTTCTGTGTGCAATGGGTATGAAGAAGCTTGATGTTGCATCACGTGCTGTGCTGTATGGGCTGAAAGGAAGCTCTGTCACTGCAGTCTCTGCTGTGGGGCCGAGCAAACCATCACTGCATTCCAGCAAAGAGCAGCGACGCGTTCCAGCTTTCACCCAGAGAGCTCCAGCATTGCAGGGAACGTAATCCATCTGGATTGCAGAGAGGGAGCATGGAACGGAGCCAGGTTTGCTGCTGCCAGGCAGCGATCCAGGCAGAGCTGTGTTTCCTGCCTTGCTGCGCTGTGCCACCTCCATACTGCAAAACAGAATGGGAGATGGGGAAGACTGAAGAGCCTGGTGTGGGGCTGCTTGTAGCAAGGAGGGGTTTCTGGAGCTGCTGGTGCTGGTTGGAGAAACAAAGCCTTGTTGCTGCTGCAGCCTTAAGAGCAGCAAAGAGCTCTGCAGTGAAATGGAGATGGGAACGTCATTATTTTGCCTTTCAATCCACATCCCGTGGAGCATAGCGGTACTGTCAGCCCTCCCCTGGGGATGGGGATGCACTGTGCCTCCTCCTGATGGCAGAGCAAGGCCCAGGAACACCTTTTTGAAGAACGTTTTGCAAGCAAGGGAAGCGCGCTTGCACAACAGCGTACTTCTCAAGTGACTTAGATGGCTCAGATATCTCTGCTCCCCTGGCTTTCAGGAAAGTATAAACATCCTTCAGATATCTCCATTCCATCTGAAATACCTCTGAGCTACAGAGAATAAAAGATTTATTGCATAAAGAGCTGTGTGGGTTTTCTTGCTTGGATGCAGGAGATGAAGGTGCTGCCCAGACCTCTAATTTCCATTTTTTGGCTCTTTTCTGCAGATAGAGAGAGGCTGCAGACAACTCCTCTAACAGATGAACCCTCATCTGTGCAGCAAATATTCGACACTGGAGAATCCCAGTGCACTGTTTATTAGACAGCAAAGGATCCAAGTACTATGCATGGCGATGTATTAAGCACAGGAGAACCCACAGCAGCACTAAATCTCGAGAAAACTTTCTAGCAACCCAGTTCTGAGGGGTTCTGCTGTTTGTGATGTGTTGGGTTTTTTTTTTTCCAAGGATGGGGGTATAATGTCTGTATCCCTCAAGGACAGGGGGCCACCAGGAGTAATCATATTCTGCCATAGTCATGTTGCCTCAGAAGGGCACAGTAAAATGAAAGAAAATCAACACCTTTTCCAACATTTCAGGCCAAAGCCTAAACCCCTATTCATACAAAAGCTTCTGCTGGCTCTTACAGTGTTTATTGTTCTCGTTTTAATTGAAGTAGAGGGATTAATGCAGCTCTGATTTCCTTCACTGACTTCACTGAATTGCTCTTGAGAACAGACCAGGAACAGGGCTGGGGCTTTGCTTTATTTTTTGACCCCATTTTAAGAACTTGCAAGTTCAGTCCTGAATGTTTGCCCAGGGCTTTGTTCAAGGTACATAGCAAGACTGATGTTGGTGGAGCTGGGTTATGGATCATGGCAGGATCACCACATTCCTCTGCTGGCCTTTCTGCAAACAAAAATCGTTTTTCTTTTGCTAATGAGTCCCGTAATGGACAGAAATGGGGAGAGGGAGAAATCACGGTTTCTTTTCTGCAAAGGGACTGCATGGAGGGAATGTGGCCAATCCCAGCACATTGCAAGGTCAGAGAGAGGGCTGAGCCTGGGGATGAGCTCCCTTCAACCACCTCTTAAGGGGTGCAGGAAGGAGGACATTTTCCTCGTCTGAGCGATGAAGTTCAAGGCCAACGCATGGCATACTTTGCACAAACGTTTGTAGGAAAACAATGATTGCTTTTTCCCTTTAATTGATAAAACAAAGCCATAGACCGGGATACCCATGTAGCCATCAGATTTTGATCTGAGATAGACCCCTTGGTCTTATCAGACTGTGCGAGTAATTTGTACTCAGTGTTGCCTACTCAGGCATGAGAATTACATCAGTTAAAATCAGATTGCAACATCATCCCCAGGTGACAAGAGCGAGCAGGAGACCTCATTGTCACCCTTCACTGCAAACGCTGTGTCAAGTTTGCAAAACAAATCACATCTGTGATCCAGACTCCCAGAGGGTGTAAGTGGGGGACACAGATTTGACATCCGTCATGGAGCATCCAATATCGGACTCTTGCATGGCTTTCCTCATTTGGATATAAATCAAAAGTCCGTGAAGGAGAAGTGAACAAGCTTGATTCACAGAATCATGGAATCACAGGGGTGGGGAGGGATCTCTGGAGGTCATCGAATCCAACCTTAATGCTAAAGAAGGTTCCCTACAGCATCACAGGAAAGCATTTCCCCCTGGGGAACCATTGGCTTTCTTGGCCACCAAAACACGCTGCTGACTCGTGGTCATCCTGTTGGCCACCAGGACCCTCAGGTTCTTTTCTGTAGAGCTCCTTTCCAGCAGCTCAGCTCCCAGCCTGCACTGATGCACATGGTTCTTCCTACCCAGGTGTAGGACTCTGCAATCTCCCTTCAGCCAGGCTGAACATTCCCAGCCTGCCTCCGAATGGGAGATTCTCCAGGCCCCTAACCTTTGTGGCCCTCCACTAGACTCTCCCTAGAAGATCCTTGGTTGCTTTGAACTGGGAAGCCCAGAACTGGACACAGTGTTCCAGACATGGGACGTGGCCTCCCCAGGGCAGAGCAGAGGGGGAAGATCATCTCCCTTAATCTGCTGGCAAGAACATCCCAGGGAACCATTGGCCACCTTGGGCACCAGGGCACACTGCTGGCTCACAGTCAACCTTTGGCCAACTGTTGGTCAACTGTTGGTCAATCGCTGGTCAGCTGGGACAACATTGCCCTTCCTGGCTATGAGAGCACACTGCTGCCTTGTGCTCTAACTGTAGACCACCAAGACACCTCCACAGAGCTCCTTTCCAGCAGCTCAGCCCCTGACCCACGACTGATGTGTGTGTTCTTCCTCCCCAGGTGCTCCCCACGTTGAACCTCGTCAGGTTCCTCTCCACCCAACTCTCCACCTGTCCAGCTCACTGGATGGCAGCACGGCCTTCTGCTGCCTCAGCCACTCCTCCCAGCTTTGTGCCATCACTGAGCATGCTGAAGGTGAACTCTGTCCTTCATCCAGGTCACTGATGAAGACGTTGAACAAGACCGAAACCTGCACTCATCACTGGGGAGCAGCACTATGTACAGCCTCCTACCAGACGGCACGGTTTGTTGCAGCCCTCTGAGCTCTGCTGGTCACCAGATCTCAGCCCACCTCACTGTCCATTCGTCTACTGCACACTTCTTAAGCTTCATCAGAAGGCTGAAAGCCTTGAATTCAGATGTCTTTAGATGGTTCTCTGGGATTATTATTATTACTATTCTAAATGCAAGTCTAGATACTGTCAGGGGTTGTCCTGGTGGCTCTAGAAGTGACGTTCCACCTCCCCCCCCATCGCCTCCTATCCTGTTTTCTGCAGCCTCATGGATGTGAGATGCTGTAAGATATTATAGAGGTTGTTGCAGCACAGATGTTTTCTCACCAGCAGTGTTGTGGGCACCAATTTGTGTATTGACTTCTTGCCTGTGTTGCAGGACATTTTGCCTGCAATCTCTTTGCTGGGAGAGAAGCAGGGGTGAGTCTGCCAGCACGACCTTTAGGAAGAGGCTACAATCTCAGTATCTCTCCTCAGGGACCGCAGTGCTGATGCATGTTGTGCCCATTGGTGAAAAGAAGTATCACTTTCAGGTTCCAGTGCAGTAGCTAGGGAGATAAAGCCAAATGTGATGTCAGATTGCATCAAATCCCTCCCAGCCATTAGGATGAGAGGGAAACAGCCTCAAGTTGTGCTAGGGGAAGTGCAGGTTGGATATTAGGAACAATTTCTTCTCTGAAAGAGTGGTGATGCGTTGGCACAGGCAGCCCAGAAGAGTGGTGGAGGCACTGTTCCTGGAGGGGCTCAAGGACTGTGGAGATGTGGCACTTGGAAGCATGGTCAGTGGGTGGGGTGGGTTGGGATTGGACTGGGCGGTCTTGGAGGGCTCCTCCAACCTTAACAATTCCTCGATTCTGTGAACCTGAGAAGTCATTTAGAACCCAGGAACATGTTTGAAGCTGCTTCTGCCTTTGTTTTAGTAGAGGACAGAGATCCATGCTCAACAATCTCAACAGCAGCAGGCGTGTCCTCCACCCAGGAGTATCTTGTAGCTTGCTGCCCAAAGGATTTTTTAGCAGAACTTGCTGAACAGTTAACAAACAATGTGGCTTCCCATCTCACATGGCCTTGGGAAACCAGCAGTGCAGCAGTGAACAGGATGGTTGGCCCCACATCATGCTGGAAAGAGCGGTCTTGTGGGGAGCTTGGCTTTGGTCAAGGGTCATGAGGACCCACTTGCCTGAAATTATCCCTGCTAGGGCTATGACTGGACAGAAAACATTCATCTGTTCTGCCAGAGCACTTGGAAGAGGGTTAGGGTGCTGTGTGAGTTCCCCAATGTTCCTCTTCATGAATCTCCCAAAATGAGAGCAGCTTTGGTGAAGGTCAGCTTCCTATAAAGTAATACTTCTGTGCTTTTTATGGTGTCTGCATAGCTTCAGGGAATTTCTTGCATATCAAATGGAGATTTATGCTATATTTAAGAGGTGGTAAAGGCAGGGATAGGAGCAGAACATTGAGATGTATCTGATACCACCTGAGGAAAGATCTCAGTGGTGTTCATTGTTGGCTGTTGGTGCTTTCCACCAAGCCTGGGTTTTGCACAGCCTCCCTGTTTGTGATCACCACTCCTCGGGCAGACCCCAATCTGCTCCTAAATCTTCTGATTTTACTGAAAGCACACACTGACTGGAAAAGATGCAACAAGTTGCATTTAATTTTGCAAAGGAGAGTGCTGTATTTCTTCCCTCTCCCATCCTCCTTTTCTGGCTGTCTGCCTGTCACCCTTCGTCCTCCTTTCCCTCCTGTGCCTCTTTCTCTCCCTGATCTATGGTGCTATGCAGATACCAACATCCATGCCAAAAAAGTAATAAGAAGGGAACCACAGAGCTGGTTTCATAAGGCCTCTGGCTCTCTTCCACTTCGGAGAATAAAGGCTCATCTTGGGATATTTTTATTTGTGGTTACTTACTCGATTCCTCTGAGGGTTTTTGGGTGCGGTGCAAAGATTGAGCTTTCAGCAGGGTGAATTACAACCCTCTGGTAGAAAGAATTTGGAGTAGGTTTCGTTACTACTGTTCTTCCTTTTGTTTTAAATAGGTGGACAATTGAAGAGACTTCCTTCTGCACTTACGTCTGCATGGGTGGGATCTGGAGATCCACATAGCATGCAAATCGGGGAACAGTGTTGGCAGCTCCTCCAGGACAAGCTAGGCATGTGGGGAGCATTGCTCTCTCTGGGTGTGATGGAGCTGCCCAAGGAGCTGTGTTTCTTTTTGTTGGTTGAATGGAGCTTATAAATTGGCTGCAGTGCAAACCTGGGAGGAGCCAGGGCTCACTGGGGGACCATTGTCATACAGCAGTGATGGGGAAAATCCCATGCAAAGAGCAACACCAGGACAGCAAATCTCTTGCTTAAGGGCACTGCAGGGCACGGGAGCCCTGCTCACAGCCCATAGGATGCACAGGATGATAGTGAACAAAGAGAGGGATGACTTTGAGGAGAAGCAAGGCAGGGACCCATCTCCCAGCACAGCATGACATGTGCAGGAATGTGATGGGAAAGATGTGCTTTTGGGAGGAGAAGGAAAAAGGGGAAGTGGCTCCCTGGGATCTCTGCAGCCATGGGGAAATGCAAAGATGCTTGCTCAGAATATAGGCAAAGAGGCCAATGTTGTGGGCCTGGAGCATGAACGTGTTATGAGCTACTACCATGATGTAATTCAGGATGGGAAACTCCTCAGCTTCCAACTGAGGCTGAGCTCCCAGCGCAAAGACTCCTCCCAGGATGGCACCAACAAATGTGGGTTTGTGGCCAATTTCAGAACTCTAGGGTGCAGCAAAGTTGCCCAAACCTCTCTTCTCTTCATCTCTTCTCCCCGCTAATTGTTTGCATCCTGGCTGTCAGGCCGCTGCATCACCTCAGTGTCACGGACCATTTATTCCAAGGGCTCTGAAGAATTACAAAAATCTGCATGCACATCCCCGTATTATGTTATATATAGTGCATTCCTCGTGTTCTAAAGAGGACACTGCACACAGCATGAGGGCGTCACTTCATGCATCACCCAAACTTGTTCTCTTCCCCCACTCCCAGCACGGACGTATTTGTGCAATTGCTTTCGTTTAAAAGTATTTGATGCACATGATGGTGCTAAGAACATGTTCTTCTGGGGGTGATGAGTGAAGTGCACTCCTGAACGGCTGAACAACGTAATCCCAGGGAGTGCCCTGCCCTCGTGTTTATCTGTCTTGCTGGCTGGTGAACGCACATGTGCTGTTCCTCTCGCTGACGTGGTTTGTGGGTATCACAGATCTCATTTCCGTTTATTTTTTAACCTCATCGCCGTTTTCTGTAATTCAGTGAACTCAACAATCACGGGGTTGAGAAGAACAGGGCGCACCAGTCCCCAGCATTGCCTCAAACCCATGGCATGGGCAACAATTGCAAGCAGCAGTGGGAGTCAATCAGATGATGACCCCCAGGTGCTGCCCAACAACTCATTGAAAGCCTGCTCTAATTAAAGGAGGGCCTAATTCTCACTTAGTGTTGTGATCAGCAGGGCTTTTGTAGGGATTTCCTTACAGGCAACAAAGAATTGATGGTATAATGGGGATGGTGGAAAGCTGTTGGGTATCAAAGCTTAGGTTGCAGAGTTGTGTTCTCTGCAAAAGCTGGTGGGGAGAGCCTGTCCCACATAGCTTTGGTTTGTTCAGCTCCTTAAATGGTGTAATAAAGAGAAGTTTTCTCTGCTCTTTGAGCCTGGGTAAAGAGGAGGGCTATTTCACCTGAAGGGCTTTGTAGAAGAGACGAAGGTCTGAGCTGCCAAGGAGAGGTTGGTGTTTGACTCCCAGGACCCAGTTCGCACCTCTCGTGGAGGTGAAGCTCTGGGGCAGCTCACATGGGATCAGTGGTCAGCAGGGAGCTCTGCCTGGGTGCTGACAGTGCTGATAATGACGGGGCAAAGACCCTCAAGCACATGTGGATTTTTTTTCTATTCCCTTTCAGATTACTTTCCATACGTGCCTGTCAGTCTCCCACCCAGGAACCAAACCAAGCAGCAGGACTTAGCATTAATAATCCATGGATAATTCAGCAGCCTGAAAGCCTCGAGTAAATTCCTGTTTTTCTGGCTCTTTTTGAAGGCAATGTCAGAGCGTTTGTTGCTAGTGGGGGCTTTTTCCCTGCTGGGAATAGGAGAAAACACACTTGCTCCTGGGTGTGCCATGGTGTGTGTTGATGCAGCAGATCCCATAATTATCCCATCTGGTTTTCTTCGCACTGTTTTTGATGCGGTTGAGTGTTCAGCGAAGTTATTGTAATCCCTGCAGAATCCCTTGTGGATTTGGTGGGGTGTGACCTTGACAGATACATTTTTGTGTTGTTATTATAGAGCCTGAAAGCTGCGTGTGTGCAGGAAAGCAGCTGCCTCGTGTGGCTCAGTGCTGGACCAGCATTTGGTGGGGAGCTGCAGCACGATGCTGAGGATGCTGAGCAGTTGCAGGGATGCTGTGCTCGACACCTTGTTTGCATTTATCCTCCTGATGAATCTGTGAGAGTGGGGAATGGCAAATATTTAGAGAAAATAACCTTCATGGTGGGACTTTGCTGTGTTTGAGCCCTTCCAACTTGGAAAGCAAGGAATCAAGTTGGGAGCAGCTCGTTCTGGAGGAGGAGGATGCTTCTCATGAAGGCTGAAGGGATTTGCTTTTCCTCTGCTGTTTTGTGGTAGAAATGGAGCCACTTGAAGCCTTGCAGCCTGTAGGCTCCCCCAGCTCATTTTGTGGTTGGAATAAGGCACGATGGATTTCAGAGCCCAGTGACAACAACTCTTGCTGGTGTCAGATTGGTTCTGGGGCTGTGCCATGAGGGAAGACTGAGCTCTGGGGTGGGAATGGCCCTTTTAGACAATGGGCAATGGAGGGGGGTGGTTCCATTCCCTGCTGCTTTTTATTTAGTGGGAGGCTGTTGTTGTGGGCAATGCCATCTGGCTTTTTTTTCTGCTGACAGCTTTTTTTCCTCCAGCCTCAGTACTGTGGCTCTTTGAAGCATTCTCAGGTTGGGATGGAGTGTGTGGGGCCCCATGTTATCCCATGGAGGAATCTGGCTGGGCTGGGGGCTGCAGCTGGTGAACCCCTCTGGGGTCCATTAAGAAAACTTGCATCTGCTTTCTCACCACGTGTCACCTGGAGGTTCTGTCCCCAAATCTTGGATGGGGACTGAGGGTGATGTCACTGAGCTGAGCATCACCACTTCCTCATGCTCAGCTGCAGCAGCACAGACCTGACCCCTCTGGCTCAGGTTTCCAGCCCTAGCTTTGGACCTGCCCAATTCTATGCCTCTGCTCAACCCCAGCAGAAAGAAAGCCCTTGAGGAGCTTGTGGTTAACGGGCACTTAATTGATTCTGAATGATCCTGACAAGTTTTTGCAGTCTTTGCAGTAATCTGATTGAGTAGCTGATTGGGCTGGTCTGTATGGGTGCCAGCTGTACATTGCTGGGCCGCATTCCTTCACTTCCAGCTCATGCTTTTCTTTTAACCCTTCCATCGACCCCTTCCAAGGAAAGGAAATCTCTCTTGCTCAGTGCCCTTTGCTTTTGATGTGCTGGGAGCCGGGCACCCCATTTAGCTCCTTCATTCATGGATGGGATATAGAAATAATATTTGTCAGTGGTGGGGGCTGATGCACACACACGGGACACCTCCAGCCCCCTGGAGAGGGCAATGCAAGGGGGGGAAACGAGCCTCTGCCCTGCTCTGTGCAGAGCCTAGGAAGGGCCAGGGAGGGACCAGGGCTGTGCACCATTCCTTCCTGCTGCTCTTGTGATGGAGAGATCAACTCTGGCGTTCCTCTGCCCCATTGCAGCCCCACACCTGGATACAGCAGGGCCCATTGGCTGTTGCTCCTCAGCCCGTAGCTGGGGGCTGGCACACAGCAGTGATGCTGCAGCAACGCAGCATCCTTTGCATCTCCCTCTCCTCTGCAATACCTGCCCCGAGCTCAGCATCTCTGAGGCAGCTGCTTCCCACCCAACTGCTGCCTCCGCACGCATCCTCCCTGGTGTGCATCCCCCCCTCTCTTGCCAGTGAGTGCTTGCCCTCATTTTGAGCTGTTTCTTTCCCAGCTTCCCCCTGTGCTGCAGGCTGGGAATGGTACAGTCCTCTCTCCAGCTCCCATTGCTCCGTGGATATTGCTAGAAGGTGAAGGCATCAGTGTGAGCTGCAGCGGCTGCAGGCAGCCCCAAATCACTCGGAGAGGGAGCAGAAGGGGCTCAGTGCGGGGCTCTGTCCCTTCCCTCTGGGTCTGGCAGCACCTTAGTGAGGTGCCATGACCCAGGGCAAGGTAGGTGGGAGGTCAACACTGGGCTGGTGAGTTGTCATGCATGCGTAATTATTGCATGGTTCGGTAGGTGGGGGTGGGGGGAATGGGTTGGATGGAGAGGGTTTAAGGGATAAAGAAGCTGCTGCAGGGGGGTGGGTAACTGGAGTGTCTGAGCAAAGCCTGGTTTGGAGGTGCCTGTGACAGTGGTGTTTTGGCAGAGGAAGGTGATGGAGCAGTCATTGTGGAGCTGGTGCTGTTTCTCGTGGTGCAGGATGTGGAGCTCAGCCCATCCGTGGCTGTTTCTTGCCTCCCCATCCTGGATATTGGGGTGCTCATGCTTTCCCATCACTCCTTGGCACTGCACCTCCTAATGCAGGGAGTTCTGTGTTTTGGGGTTCACTGATGCTCTGATCCTGGGGGAGGGGGTTGGTTTGCATCCTCTGCCAGCACAGTGCACCATTGCCATGGCAACGATGCTGGAGGCTGCCTGGATGCGGTGCTGGCCCTGCATTTCTCCTCCGGCATCTCGGGGAGGTCTGCATGGTCCTGGCCACCATAGAGGGCAGAGCAGAGGATGTAGTACGCTCTCATCCCAAAGCAGATGTGTCTGTGTCCAAGTGTGGCATCTAGCCTTATTTCTAAGGGTTGGCTTTAATTAAAGACCTTTTTGCAGGAACTGTGCTGTCTGTCTCGGTACCAGTTCACTGTTCTGCTTCTTTCTTGGGGCTTCCAGCCCCACATCCCTGTGGCCCATGGGGTCCCTGATGCTGAGCTAGCGCCTACATTGGCAGCAGGAGCAGGACACCAGGTTCATGGCTCAATCTGGGACAACAGAGATATTGCTGGAAGGTTAAATGGATGCTGTTCTCGGGTGGTCTGTGGCTGGCTGTTTGCTGGGATTTCCTATTCCGGCTATGCTGGTTCCCAAATCCATTTGGTGCATCTTCAGATTGTGCATCTTTGGGTGAGCAAAGGTGCATCTTTGGTGCAGGCAGAGGTAAATGCTGGAGGCCTAAATCACAACGCTTCAGTGGGGATGGGGGAAACTGCCCAAAGTGAGGGTACCAGTGAAAATGGAAGAGCTGAGGGTGTTTCTTGTCTAAAAACTGAAAGTTTTTGTTCTGAGGCAGAGAGAGCTCAAAAAGGAGTGGGCTAAAAAGCTAAAAAAGAGACCTGGATGCTTTCTTGTGTTATGCCAGAGCTGAGGCACAACTGTGCAGCCTCAGCCCCAGATTTTATCTGCAGCTTTTCATACCCTTTGTCATGTTGTATCCTCCTATTTCTCTCTCAGTCAGAGGATGCACTTCGCTGGGGGGCTGCTGGGTCACCTTTCTCTGCAATTTGTGACTAAACCATAGAGCACCAGACCTCCACTTCTGCCCTTCTAATTTCACACTGAAAGGTAATTTCTGTGCCATTTTGTAGTCTAATCTTTTTTTTTTTTTTCTTTTTTTTTCCTTTTTTTTCCCCTTCCTGTGCAGCTCTCAGTGAACAACAAACCCCCAAACCCCGAGGGGCAGGGGGAGAAGAAGGACAATGCCAATGCCACGGCCCCCCCAGCCCCTCCAACCTATGAGGAGGCGACAGCGGGAGAGGGGGTGAAGATGGGCGCTTACCCTCCTCCTCCATCCGTCCCATTGCACCCCAGCTGGGCTTATGTTGACCCCAGTGAGTACCCACGTTGGGAGGGGGGTGCAGAGTTTCTCCCCAGGCTTGTAGAGGGGAGAGGAGCCAGGGATGGGGGGGAGCTGGTGTCATCTGTGGTAGAGATGCTCATAGGGTTATGGCTATTAGCTATAGAAAATGTAGGAAAACATATTAAATATTTCTGTATTTACTATAGAAAAATATATTAAAGATAAAAAAATACTTGAATTAGTGGGGAAAAGAATCTGGCTTGCCCAGTGCCTCAGATACACTGCCTTCTTCTCATACATGGGACTAACCCCAGTGCTCTGCTCCTCTCCAATATAGGGATGAGGAAATCCCAGTTTGCTGCACAGGGCAATATCACCTCCTGGGGCTGGGGCTATCCTGGTGTGATGCAGCCTCATCCTCCCCCCACCCCTTCCATCTCCTTCTGTCAGAGAAGCAGCTGAATGTGCAAAGCTATGACATCAGTGATGCCCCGTGGCTGCAGGGAAGCACTCAGAGCCAGCAGAGGTGGAAACGCCACTGCAATCCAGGGCTGCAGCGTTGATCTGCAGGGCAGTGAGGGCAGCCCTGGGTGAACAAACAGCTTTTCTTCCCCTCTGCAGGGGTTGTGACAAGCAGACAAAGTCTGCCTGTGGCTATGAGCTGGAGGTGCAGGAGGTGGCTGCTGGCTGCAGAGCGGGAGAAAAGCTGCTGGGGGGGCAACTGCTCCATCAGCATGGCTGGAGTTGCAAGGAACACCAAAGGGACTGTGTTTAAGGGGTCCTGAGCCCTCTTTCTTCACTCCATCCTCTTCTTCTGTTTTTCTTTGGCCCATTCCAGCCAGCAGGGATGGTCACAGCTGTAGGGGTGGAGAGCTGTAGGGTTAGGGGGCAGAGCAAGCTAAGCTGAGGTGCGTGTGCCTGCATGGCCTGGAGGTTTCACAGTCTTTTTCCATTCATGCCTGCCTTTAGGGGTCAGAAAAAGAGGATAGATAACCTCGCAGCTGGCTGTAACCACCATCTGGGTCTTCCTGCTGTTATGATGGATTAGGATGAGTGAAGCCCAAATGGGTTGGGGTGCCAGCATTCTGGGGCTCCCAGAGGACTCATTTTGGTGCTGCGTCATCCCTTGCTCCATCCTGACACTCCTGACTGGGTTTTCCCTCTGCAGCTCTTCCCTGTGCACCCTGCACTCATCCCTGCTATTGTTTCTCCCTGATTTCACATTCTCTCCCTGCTCCCATGCTGTGGGTCTCGGAGGGGGGGATGCAATGGGGCTCTGCTTAATGGCTCATATGAGGCTACAATGCAGTGACACATGGCTTTGGGGCTGCTGTCTGGAGTCTCATGATGGGGACACTGTGCCTCAAAGAGGGCCGTGGCTGGGAGGTGGCTGGTGCTGGGGATGCTTCTGGGCAGGAGGAAAGCCCTCCATTCCTCAGAGGCATTGAGGTGCGATGTGGTGCTGGATGCTGTGATTGCTGTGATGCAGGAGGCACAGCGGTGCCCCAGGGGCACAGACCTCAGGTGCTCTGTGACAACGGACCGTGCAGAAATAGGATGCACAGAGGAGCACGTTCCTTCTGGGGAAAAAGGCACAAGGGGTTCGTTAAGCACCAAGAGAGCACAAGGGATTTATTTGCTGCCAGGGGCATCTGGAGATGAGGCTTCTGCAATAAGAGCAGGCAGCCTTTGGCCAGTAAAACAGAAGAAATTGGGGGCTAGGGCTCTGAATTGGGCTTTACTGCAGCGCTCCTCAGTGTCTTTGTGGGTCTTCCCTCCACCTGCCCAAAGGAGCTGACTATCAATGAGCTGTGAAGCTCTGAGGAGGAGCAGAGGCATCTGCCAAACAGGCAGAGATGGGAACGTACAGCACATGTCATGTCATCAGCTCTGTTCCCATAGGAAAGCCAGCTTGCAGATGGTTAGAAACACAGATGGGGGTTTTTGGAAGAGAAGTAGCGTGGAGAGATGATGTGTGAAGGCTGCAGTGGGTTTGGTATATGTGTTTTGTGTTGTTTTTCTTGAGTGGAAGAAGCTCCAGCAGCAACAGGGGCAGTGCAGAAGTGTGGAAATTTTGGGGAAGGTGCTCAGCAAAGGTTGCACTGCGGTTGTTTCCCTCCTGCTGCTAAATGATTCTGACTCCGTGGATAGAAATTGGATGTAAGGATGGAGCTGAAATGAGCTGCTCTCAGAGGGAAGAACATGCTGTTGGCATAAGAACTGATGCAGCCACAACCTGAGCTTAGGCAATTACAGAGCTGAGAGGGAATCCTCCTGCACTGGGGCTCCAGACGGGAATGACGGAGGTGCTGAGTCACAGCTCCTCTTGGGAATATTTTAATATTCAGCAGAAGGTGAATGAGGAAATGGCATGAGCCCTCCAATTACCTTTAGAGATGCCCTATTCCTGCAGATAGGGGTCAACCCTGGTGTCCTTGTTGAGCTGGGG
The DNA here is from genome assembly GCF_951394365.1 of Tetrao urogallus. NCBI lineage: Eukaryota > Metazoa > Chordata > Aves > Galliformes > Phasianidae > Tetrao > Tetrao urogallus. Next base: position 813,097 of record NC_136844.1, on the reverse strand, counting down.
TTTGTGGAAGGTCATTCCATTTCTCATCCTTGGAGATGATCCTTGCACGATGCGCAGTTCTGCATTACGGTTCCTGCACTTTGGGTCTTCCTGAGCTGAAATCCGTCACCAAGGACACAACAATAAAGCTGGATGGGGCTGATCTCTGCCTTTCCTTCAGGCACAAGCCCCAGCTATGGCAGCGGGGCATACCCTGGAGACACAGAGATGCTCACATCCTTCAGCTGGGATGACCGGAACGTGCGCAGAGTGTTCATCAGGAAGGTAAGAGCTGGAGCTGTGTCCCTCTACTAAGCCTCCTGCAGGATCGTGAGCCCTGCTCTGCTCTCTGGGACCTGGCTGCAGTGGCTGTGGCCCCCCAAGAGCATGCAGTGGGTCTCCTATGGGTGCCTCTTATTGCAGGTTTATGCCATCCTGATGGTCCAGCTCCTGGTGACTCTCGTCATTGTTGCTTTCTTCACCTTCTGGTAGGTCTCTGTGTTGCAGTGGTGTTTTTTCCTGTCTGTGATCTGTACTACTTGTTATTCTGGGTTATTTTTTATTTAGATATGTGAATGCTTATTCCATGTACTCTAAGACTAAGGGCCCCCACGGGGTCCTTCTGCTGGGTGGGTGTCCCTTCTGGATGCCCCCTGAATGATGCGATACCCCCTGAATGATGCATTGCCCCTTTGGGTGCCACCCCCAGCAGAGATGGGGATTCTTATCCTCACATTCAGCAGCTGCTGCTGCTCTGTCCCTGTTTCATTCCTCCCTTGGAGTTATCAGCACTATCAGACTCCATCCTAATGCTCCTGCAGAAGCAGGCAGACACCCCACAGCTCTCCAGCTCGGGTGACTGTGCATCCTGGGCATTGCAGCTCACGTTGCCAGTGGAATGAATAATGGATCACTGTCAGCCTGAGGAGATGACCTCCTCCATCACATCTCAGCAACACCACAAGCCTGGGGTCACTGATAGCAGCAGGGCTGTCTCCTTGCTGTGACAGCTTGGATTACTTTCTGTTTGCTCACTGTGGGTAGAGCCCGCTGTGTTTTTGTGCATAGCTCCTGCTGTGTCACCCCGTGAGCATTCCCAGGTTTAATTCAGCAGTAAGCTGTGAAGTGATTGGCATTTCAATGCCCTCTGCTCAGTGTTCCTTTCTGTTTTGCAGTGAGCCAGTCAAGGGGTACGTCCAGGTGCACTCTGGTTGGTACTGGGCTTCCTAGTGAGTATCTGTCCTCTCTATAGCCATGCATGTGCCAAACAGCTCTGGACATGGCTGTGGTGGTGTGGAGATGCTTTGCAAACACTCTTGTGTTTTGTGTATAAGGACTTGCTGATCCCCGGAGGTCCCTCCCAACCCCTGTGGTTCTGTAATTGCTTTAATGTGTGTGCAGGGGGAGACAGGGAAGGTCATGGGTAGGTGAAAATAGAAATGAGAAACCTCACCTAAATGAGCCTAAGTCATGAAATAGACTGGATACCTCCTAATTCTTCCTAAAAGAGGGCTTGCCACCCTACAAACCAGCGTCAAAGTAAATACGTGAGTATTGCTTGCAGAGCAAATCCAGTAGAACTGGGGAGCTCCCAGGTAAACACTGCAGAGAACCAGTTGGAGAGCTGAAAGAATGCAGTGGGTGCCTTAGAGGCTTAATTTTCATGGAATCATTAGGGTTGGGAAAGATCATGGCTAAGATCATCCAGTCCAACCCATTTTTGGATCCTCTCATTGAAAGCAAGGAGGGTGCCTGGGTTTATGTCCCATGTCTGGATATCCAAGAGATGGGGAAAGGATGCAGGCAGTGTTGATCTGGGCATTTGGAGACACTGTGGTCTCCTGGCCCTGCCTGAGTGTGCACTGGGAGGAGGGCAGGGGGGTGGTAATCATGCTGAGGTTGCCATCACAAAGCAGCTTTCAGTGCTTGGAATTTGGGGCTCCATTCATTAAGCAAGCCTGGTCCCAAAGGTCAGAGAGGAAGGAGTTTGGCTGCACCCCGTGCTTTAATACATTTGCTGTGGTGCTGTTTTCTGGTTGCTGTGTGTGTTAATGCTGTTCATTAAGCAGACAGAGAGTGCAATGCAATTGCCCATGAATGATGTTCTGTGAACCTGTCTTTAATTAGTTACACCCAAATCACAAAATGTGTCCAAGCCTGGAGATGAGATGCCTGCTTGTATAACTTAGAAAACAGCTCCAAAATAGCAGTGATAGGAGGAAACTGGCACCAGCACTGACCTTAGAGGAGAATTTGCTCCTTCCTGACCCACTGATAGGTTGGAGAGCTGCGCTGTCTTGCAGAGAGACAAGACCTGAGCAGAACTTGGGCTTGGTTTTCCCTTTGGGCACACCTGCAGCCTTCTCAGCAGTGGGCATCTGCCTCCTGGCCTTCAGGAGAAGCAAATGCATCTGGGGACAGGTAGAGAGATTTCATTTTGGTCTGCCCCCTTCAGCAAGCCCACCTTTCTCCCCCACTCCCCACATTTCCAGGTCCTTGTCCTGGTTGGCTCTCCTTCATGCAGAGATATCACCTGCGTATCTGCACCTTCACAGTACAAGTGGATGCCCCAGGGTGTATTCTCATTGCTGAAGGAATAATGCAGGAGCAGATGATGAGTGCAGGGGGGTGCAAAGCAGATGGACAGCAGCAGAGCTCGCTCTCTGCTCCCTGTGTGAGCACTTTCCTGGTTTCCCTGCGGGAGAGCTCAGCTCAGGTTTATCTCTGGTGCATTTATCATGGCCCGTGGCCTTTGCCGTCACGTTCATTTATTAGACCGAAGGTGAGTGGCTATCATGCTGCCATCGGCATGCTTGGAAGCTGCTTTCCCCCAGGCACGAGGGTGAAAGCAGGTGAGCAGGTTCCCACTGCGCCGGACCCCATCAGCGTGGTGGAAAAACACTGCAGCATGACAGCGGGGCACGGGGACCATCCCTCTGCTCAGGGATTGCTGCTTTGCTGAAGGGTGGAGGTCACGTCCCTTCTCCAGCACAGAGCATCCCGCTGTCCTTAAGCAAGCTGCTTAAAGCAGAATTCATAGGGCTGGGGGGAAGGGCTGCAGAAATGTCCCTCTGGTGACCTGGTCCCAACAGGGAAATGAGTGATGGAAATGAGGGGCACAACCTGGCTGCATCCATCCAAGCCCCACGAGCAGTGGGGAGGTGTCCGTAACAAACGCCTTTGGGTGCTCCATTGACTCTGCTCTGAACCATCCTTCAGGGTTTTTTCAAGGGTGGGTGCCCTGTCCCACCTCAGCGATGGGTGTAAAGCAGGAAGCTTGGGGCAGCAAACAGCTTCTGCCCCAGCCTCAACTTTTGCACTGTGCTGCATTTGAGAAGTGCAGTGGAGCATTAAAACTTGTCACCTGGAAGCTCCTCTCTTGCATCAGCATGCAGTGCTTGTGTTTTCGCCCTTTGATCTGCTCTTTTTCTCTTTGCAGTGCTGTTTTCTTTGTGACCTACCTGATTCTTGCTTGTTGCTCTGGGCCCAGGTAAAATGTTTTCTTTCTGGGTTTAGAACAATGCAATGCAGTGAAGGATGAATGTTATCTTGCTTCAAACATGACCAACAGCATTGCAGAGATGGGACGGGGCTGTGTTTCCAGGCCTGGTGCAGTTTCGTGTTGCTGTTGGGGGTGGGAGATGAGTTGCAGCCCCAGATGAACTGCTGTATTGCTCTATATGCTCATTGTTAAATTCTGCAGGGAGCCATCTGCTTTTTGACCCCCTATTTGCTCTGCTGTGATAACAGAAGGGCATTAATGCCCTTCTGGCTCTGGAACACACAAATCCATCCCCAACCCCCACTGGAATGAGTGTCTTCCTCTGTTCCGCCCTGCCACTTACTTATAGGCTATTAATTACATTAATTACACGGCACATCTGATTGCATCCCGCTGACCAGCCCGTTTCTTCGCTTGCAGGAGATATTTCCCATGGAACCTGATTCTGCTGAGCATCTTTGTAAGTACATCTGAATGGTGTCTGCTCTGACCACTGCGAGCTTCACAAGAGCTCCAGGCAGGAGAGAAAAGGCCCTGCTCTGAATTCCTGCAGGAATTCCATCCTCTGATTGCCCTGCACTCCGGGCTGAGGAGCTGTAATTGAACTAGAATGTGATAAGAAGGGAAGAAGGGAGCCTCTGTTAAAAGCCAAATGCCTGCGGAGGCTGCATGGTCACGAGAGTGGGACAGTCCTGTGCAGGAGGGGGGAAGGTGGGATGGCTCTCATTCATTTTAACCCATTCCCACGGACATTCATCATTGATCTGTTTTAAACTATGCAAAAATGCTTCTCTTGGGCATCTGTTTGAGTTTGCACTGCCCTTGTGGTTATCACTGTTGCTGCAGTTCAGGTGCTCTATCTGCTCAGTGTCTCCTTGGGATGTGAACACAAGAATAATACTGTTCTCTCTCCTCCCAGACACTCTCCATGGCTTATCTCACAGGGATGCTTTCCAGGTGGGTTGAGCACACTGTCCTGGAGCTGTCCTGATCCCATGCGTGACCTTTCCTCCCTTCTGAACCACAAGGGCCACCTGAGCCCTGGGCATCTGCCCCAGCAGACACCTGAAGCAGAAGCTTTCCCTCTGAAAACACCAAGATATCCCCTTTTATTTTTATTTTTTTTTCCCCCTCAAGGAAATTCTACATGAAGAGGTGCTAACCCCTTTTTCTCCACTGCTGGGGCAGCACAGGGTAATTCCTGACTGTGCTAAACTCTATAGGAAAGCCCTGGAGAGCCCCCCTGCCTGCACAGCTGGGCTATAGGGCACTGCCATAGGTTGATCTCACCCTTTGCAATGAGCAGACCGGGCTGGAGTGACACAAGGAAAAATTTTTCCCAGCGGTTTTGTTTTGGTTTGTGCTCCCTCTTGCTCGTTTTTGCTGATACGCTCTGCTCAGATCAGCTCTGGTTCACATGGGGCCCCGGCGATGAGGCAGTGGGCGTTGATGGATCTGTGCAGCAGACAAAGAAATCGATGGTTTCAGCAGCTGAGGGAAAATACCAGAAAACAGGGGAGAATAGCAGAGACAGTGCTCTGTAATGAAACTGGAGGGAAGAGCAGGAGCATCAGCTCTTAGGGCTGAGCATGGTGCTGGAACCAAGGCAGCATCAAACACAAAAATACACATTCTTTATGATACAGACATACATATATATATATATATATATATATATATATATATATATATATATCTCACCATGTAGTCTTTCTAGCTGCTCAGATCCCACCCTGCAGATTATTGGTGCTCAACCCCTTGTTGCAGGCACGTAACAGTGGCTTTTTGCAGCTTTCTGACTTCTCCTTGTGCTGCGGTGACGTTTGTCACTCTATTTTTATTACCTCCCAGTTTGAATCCTCCCCTTCTCCATCTGTCCATGCACAGAGAGATTTTTATACTCAGCCCCATCTTAACTGCTCCTGAGCTCTCAGGAGGCACAGATATGCCCCCTCCTGCCTACCTTCATCCTTTCTATTTAAAGCAGGAGGAAAAACCCATCTGGGTCTTTCTCAGTGTTTTCTATCTTTCCTTTTGACCCTGAGGAGTGTTGGTATGGTTGGTGCAGGCTGTGCCCCCAAGATTTGTGTTGCCTATGTGTTTTCCCTATGCGTTCCCACTGGGCTGCTGCCTGTCTCCACCTCTCCTTCCCCCCATACCTGTGGAAACCTCACCAGAAAATTGGTTTTGCTGTTGATTTTGCAGTTATTATGACACCAAGTCAGTTCTTCTGTGCCTGGGGATCACTGCCTTGGTGTGTCTGTCTGTCACCATCTTCAGCTTCCAAACCAAGGTCAGTCCCTCTGGGTGAGGAGTGGAGGGGGGCAGGTCTGTAGGAGCAATCTGAGTGATGCTGGGGTGCAAAAGTGAAGGTTATGGCAGATGTTGAGGTGAGGGAGGGGTCAGGGGTATAGAAGGGATCAGAAGATGCGAATGTATGGAGGAAGCTTGTTGTAATTTTTGTTCTGATTTGGTTTTTAGGGTTAGGTTGGGATGCTGGAAGGCACTGGCACAAATATGCAGGAAGGACTTTTGGATATTTGGGATGTGATAGGTTCTGGGTTCTTCTGCACAGAAACAAGAGGGGTATGGTGAGTGTTCGGCTCTGCCACACAGTCATGTGGGTGCTGGGCTGTAGGACTTGAGGTACAGATGAAGCAATTTCCTCCAGCAGAACATGGGAGTAGTGCTGGGGGGTCCCTGCCTGCAGGCATGGTGTTTGGATCCCCTCGATGCCCCCTGCTCCATTACCTGCCCTTGTAATGCTTCTCTTTGCCTTTGCAGTTTGACTTCACCTCCTACCAGGGCGTCCTCTTTGTGATGCTCATGGTGCTCTTCTTCGGTGGCATCATCCTGGCTGTGATTCTGCCCTACAAATATGTGAGTAAAGAGACATGTTCCTTTTTCCAGTTCCCCCATTTCTGCTGCAAGGCTGGGAGGTGCTCAGCATCAAGTCCTGGGGCTTGGTTTCAGAGAGGTGTCCCACTCTACTCTGAAAATGCACAGGAACACCTACAGAAGTAAAAACAAACAAGCAAACAACAACAAAAAAAAAAACCCACAAAAAAACCCCAAAAACTTCTCATGGCTGCTGCCTGCTTGTACAATCAGATATCGGGTTGTGGGACAGCACTGGCCTGGGGCTGGAGGAAGTTTGCTTCTGTTCTTGGAGCTGCACAGTGACCCCATGGCAGATGGCATCACCTGCTTGTGCCTCAGTTTCCCCTTCACTAAAATCAGGGTGGTGAGAGTGTTTGTGTTGGGTTGCCCCAAACCAAGTGGGCTCCTAGCCCAAATTTAGGAAGAACTTAGACTCTGGATGCGTGCAGCTGGGAAGCTGTCTGGCCAGGCCTGGCTGTAGCCACACAGTATAGGACAGAGTCTTGCATTTTGTCTTGAAGCTTGCATCTCTCCTATAGAAAGAAGCCCCTCTGGAGGGTGCTTCAGACCACAAGGCACCACCTCATTGCTCCTCCACTTGCCTCCAGTCCCTCTTGCGTGGGTCCAGCCCTCCCTCCAGCCTTGCACACGGCTCTGTGCATCCCTGCTCCTGGCATGAACTCGGTGTTGGCTGAGACCACACCTTGCAAAGAGCTTGGCGTGGCAGCACGGAGCATCTGGTCCTCATCCAAGAGCGCTTCATTAGGTGAACTGTCACTCAGGCAAAAGCCTGACAGATTCTGAAAGGTTCTGATGAAAGCAGGAAGGTGTGTGGGGCTCTGTACCACCATTAATCACATGGAACGCCTCCTGGTGCTGCGACAGCAGCACCTGGCTTTGCTCACAGCAACCTTCAAGTGCCCTCCGAACCCTCCACGTGTTTCTGGGTCATGCTTTAAGAGTCAGACCTACAGGAGATGCTCCATTAGCGTCAGCCTTGGACTTAACCTGATGATGGAAAGCAGGCTGGTATTTCCAAAACAAGGAAGCTGGCATTTTGTTGGCTTCAGATCAACCTCCTTTCTTCTGCAACATGAGGGTAAAGCAGCTTGTAGTGCCAATCCGCTGACATTACAACGTCGAGACAACTGCTCTTTATCTTGTAGTCTGTCAAGATAAGCATAGCTAGAGGCAGCATGTAATGATCTTGCCTGTCTTGGGCAGGCTGCAATCTCTGGGTTGAATCAGCCATCCATGTGGGCAACCTGTCGTGGAATAGCAGTGCACTGGGTTACCATGCACAGCAAGCAGGGCTGAGACTGGGTCTCCAGCCCATTGAATCTCTGTGATTCCAACAGACAAATATCATTCCGCTTCCACTGACATACAAAACTCAGACTGGTTCTGGGAAGCAATTGGAGTTTCTTCCCACGGGATCAGCTCGCCTGGATAAGCAAACACCTCCTGGGGCTGCTGCAGGATGTGTTTCCACCAGAGTTGTTCTAAGAAGTGTCTGCTGGCACTGAGTTGAAGCATCTGTAGAAACAGAACATGTGGCCTTGGCAGCTCATGAGCCAAATGGGCATCAAGGCAGAGTGTGGCAGGAAATTGAGACATGGGGACTTGCTCTTTGCTAAAACAAGCACTGCATTTGGTCTGAACGTGGTGCAAGTTCCAGGGCTATTAGAGCACCTTCCTTAGCTCATACCCTGCATGTCTGTGTCAGGTCCCATTTAACCAGTTCTCCCACGGGCACTGATTGGTGGGTTTGTTTCTCCAGGTGCCCTGGCTCCATGCAATCTACGCTCTGCTTGGTGCCGTCATCTTTACTATGGTAAGTGGGGGTGCTGGGCACAGGGCTGGGAGTGTGCTGGCAGGAAATATAAGCAAGCAAACATGGAATAATTGTTGTGTTTTGGTTTTTTTTTTTTTTTTTTTTTTTTTTTTTTTGCCTGGAAGGGTGCTTAGGGAAGGGAAAAGAGTGAATCAAAGGACTGTAGAGAGCTTTACATCCTCAAATGGCTCACAAATAGCAATTAGCACGGTGACTTCAGCTTTGACCTGGGAAGGTGTTGGTGTACGTGATGGTGCTGTTGCAGAGCGTGGTGTGATGGGCAAACCCATGCTGCAAGTGCAATAGTAGGTGTGAACAGCAGAAAGTATTGTAAGGACAGGTCAAAAGGCAATTGAGAGTGGGAGGAGAGACTTTGGCACAGCAGCAGGGGCCCAGTGTGGGGCTTGAGGGGAAACTGGGAGTGAAATGAGGCTACGAAAGTGTACAAGGCCAAGGCAGGGCTGGCTGGGTTGGAGTGGATCAAGGTCTGATTGTGACATTCACTCATAAACAGAGCTCCAGGAGAGCAGTCAGAGGTCATGGGTTGGGATCAAGGGGCATTGGGAAGCTTCACTGCAGGCAGCAAAAGCCCTGAAATGGGGCAGTTCCTCTGAAGATGAACAGGCTCCATTCATTCCTTGGGCTGCTCCCTTGCTGCCCTCTCCCTGAGCATGTCCTGGCAGTGCCCTGCTTGCATTTGGGTGTGGGAATTGTCTGGGAAGATGCTTGGCTCTACCTTGAGGTGGGGGTCAGGAAGAGGGCTGCCTTGGGGCTCAAGGCGGTGCCCATTGGGCATGCTGTGAATAAAAGCAGTTGAGCAATTTAATTTATTAGCTAATAAAGTCATTTCAAGTGAGCTCGGATACTTCTTCTGTGATTCACAATTAAAGACTCTTCTGCGAAATACGAGGAAGCTAAACATCTTATAATCACCCTATAAACTTCAGTCAGAAGTTGTGCCAGGCTTGTCAGCTCAGCCTGCCCATGCCCTGGGAGATTTGGGGTGTAGCGATGGGTGGGAGGGCAAGGATGCCAACTGACCATTCATTCAGATTGCAGCTTGGAAGGCGTTAGCTCTGCTGCTTGGGGATGCCTCTGGTGTGGGAGAAGTGAAGGAGAGCTTTAGGAATAGGTACGAAGGAAGCAAGCCTGGAGTAAGGGTCAGGGTTTGACTGTCGAGAGTGAAAAGAAGGAAGGAGAAAGTTGCAGCAGTGCATAGTTTTGAGCCTCTAAAGGGCAGATATGGCCCATAAGAGTGGCAGCACTCTTGTGGGTACAGTGAAGCTGCTGAAGAGCTCCTAGCAAAGCTCTTTTTGCCTCCCTATGCAAAATCGACCCATGACTGCCACTGAGTTTCCTCTTTTCCCACAGTTCCTGGCCTTTGATACACAGATGCTGATGGGGAATCGCCGATACTCACTGAGCCCAGAGGAATACATCTTCGGAGCCCTCAATATCTACCTGGACATCATCTACATCTTCTCCTTCTTACTCCAGTTCTTTGGCTCCAGCCAGGAGTGAGCACAGCAGGGCAGTATCTTCTCTTCGTTAGCTAGATGCAAATGTTTAAAAGAAATCTTAAAAGGAAAAGAGGGTTTAAAAAACGACAGCAAAACAACCCACCCTTTCTGGCCCACTAGCAGGCTCCATTCTATCAGCTGAGCAAAGCTCCTGGGTTTCTTTATGCAGCTTGTATATATGCTGTTAAGCCTTTGTGACCCAGACAGCAAAGCAGGGCTTAAGTGTGATGTCTCTCCTGCTCCCTCCACTCCTACTGAGCTCAAACCAAACCAGAGACTGGGAGGCACAAGGCTGAGGTTTTCTCTTCCCCAGAGGCTGTCAGAGCTGCCTGCACATCATTGGATTTGAAGTGCTGGGAACAGCTCTGCAAAGGGAAAGTGATGTTGAAGCAGGAGAGGAAAGGAATTTTGCTAGGATGCTGGCAAGAAAAACAGCTGAACAAAGGAGAAAACAAAACAAAAACTAGGGAATGCCCCCTCCCCTCACCATCCCCACACTTGTCACCTGCATTCATTCAGAGCCCCACTGCCTCTGCAGAGAAATGCTCGAGCACTTAGAAGGACTGAGCAGGGGATCACATAGTCTGGATGTCCCACAGTCAGCCCGCCAGGCTCAAAGGGACCCGTTGTTCTTTGGGGACATTCCAAATGCCTCTGCAGGGGGAATTCTGTATCCTTTGCAGCTGGTAGAGGAGATCAGGCTGCATTTTTTTCCTTCCCAGACAGTAGGACCACTGGTGTGGTCTCATCTCCCAACCCAGGGAGGTTGGGATGTCAGTGTTCTTCATGTGGGTAGGCTGGGATCCCATGGGTCAGTTGTTAGCAGGGAACAGCAGAGAGAGAGGCTGAGTGTCAGAGCCTTCCTGACATGGGATGTGAGTGTCTGAAGTGCTGTGATCTATCCCAAGGGCCTGATGCCTTCATGAAAGTGTCTTGGTTACTTGAGATCCATGGTCCTAAGTGGTTGTTACCCAAAGACAGGGGGTGGACACCCGTTGCTTGAGACAGTGACATTGGTGTTGGCTACAAAGAGGTGTCTGCCATCTCCAGACAGGGATAGCAGAGCACACGCAGGTAAATTTCCATCTTCCCCTTGCTCACGTTCCCTTGTTTGGGGATTGGCTGGCTAATTTCTAGCCGTAAAGCTCCTTGTGGAGATAAGGGGCCTTTTGCTCTTATTTAGAAAGCGATCCTTCCTGCTGATAGAACCCGTATCTTCAATCTCCCTGGAATGCTGATGCAAGTGCGTCACCGGGCTGCCTCTAGCAATCCCCACGTCTTAGAGAAAGGCTCTGCCAGAATGCTCTGTGCTGCACATTCCTCTGCTTCTGCTGCCCCAGCTGTTACCCCTCACATGTTGCATCCTCCCACTGCACGTGTTCCGTGCCCCGAACTGGGCAGAGGAAAAGGAAAGTTACTGTACAAGAGTCAATAAAAAAATAATGCTTCAACCCCTCAGCAGCTGTACTGACCTCGTTGGTAATGCAGGAGCAGAACTGATGTTTTTCATCTCTCCCTTCGAGAAAAAACAACCATGGTTTGGGGATAAGGAATGCTACAAGGATAGCACAAAGTCCACGAGTCCCTGCTTTCTGCAGCACATTATAGTGACCAAATAAGGGCTGTGAGCTGCTGGGCAGGAAGAGTTGGGAGAAAAGACAGCATGGGAGGCACCCTAAAAGTTCATGAAGTAGAAGTTCAGACAGGGATTTTTCCTCACTCAGACCCACACAGGCACTTCTGCAACACCTTAGCAGACAGGCTATGCAGCTTCCTCTGCTCATAGCAGGCAGCTTGTGGGTATTTCTGCTTTCCAGCTTTTCAGGAAGGAGCATAATGTGAAGAGTCCTGACTCAACAGCAGTCCTAAAATTCCCCTGGAAGAGGACAAACCAGGAGATCTGCAGCCCTCTTCCTGCACTGGGACTTCTTGCAATCAGACCTGGGGAGGAGAACAAAAACCTGCAGCCCACTCTGGATTTCTTGCTCTTTTTCCTTCTGATGTAGAGTAACTCTGCTGCTGCTCTCTCCTGGCTTTCTGCTCCCATGTGGGAAAAGCTTGCATGGCATCTGCTCCATCTCAAGCCCACCTCAGCAGGGATCACTTATATGTCCCTCTGCAGGGCTTCCTTCTTGCATGTGTCCTGGTTCCTCTCTGTGCTGTCCCCAAGCTTACTGCCCACCCGAGCCAGACAGAGATCACTTGAAAGTTGAAGTCCCCACAGGGCTGAGCATCACAAGGTTAGGGGTGAGGACCAGCCATCGTTTGGTTCCTCCTTGGATTCTCACCCTGCTGCACAGCAGAGGTGCTGGGCTGCTTCTCTTTCGCCATGTGAATGTTCCTTATCTGAGGCCTTCCCTGCCTGGCCCCTGGCTCTGTATCCCCGCGCTCCTTTTGTCCACCCATTCTTACAATTTCAGAAATAGGATTTTGTATTTTCTCCAAACGTTGCTAATAAACTGTTGCAAAACTGTTAGCATTGTTCTGTTGCGAGGCCATATTGATGGATGGTTTGGTTGCACAGCTGAAATGGAAAACACAACCAGGACTGCAGCGTGACGTGGCATAGTTCAAGGTTTTAGTGCAGACCTGACTGCTCTCTCTCTGCTTATGGCCAAAGAATGCATCCTATGTGAAGCAATAAAGTGCTCATGGCTTTAGCACAGCCACCGTGCATGAAGTATCTGAGAACTGAGAGCCAGAGGACTCCTTGGGTGTGAGCAGACTCTCTTAGACGTGGGTTAAGCTGATGTAGGATTCCAAAGCAACAAAGCAGAGGCAAGCAAGTGCTGCAAGCAAATGCGCAGAGAGCATTTCCCACTGTCTCTGGAGAGTGACCTGACGCTCAAAACCTTCTCTGGAGCCAGTGGGAAAAATAAAAGCCTCCAGAGAGCAATTCACCTGATGTAAATTAATGCCTACAGTGGGCGGAGAAAACTCCTATCCCTCTCCATCAGCCACAGAGGGCTGATTAGTGTGGCTGTCAGAGCGGAGCAATGCCGACCACAGCATCTTGTTGCAACAGATCTCTGCCTCTTAGAAGGAGCTGTGCCCAAAAGGCAGGTGTGAGATTTGTTTCCCAAGAAATGTGGCTAAACAGTGAGATAGGGCCCAGATGGGCTTTCCTGCCCACAGACGCATTTTTTTGGCAGCAAGAAAAGATGTTGCATTGTTGTTCTGGGTAACTTAAGCTCTGCTGTGGGATAGTGATTGTGGAAAAATAAGTGAAGCAAAACATTGCCATAGAAAGAGTGAGGTGGCTGTGAGCATTTGTATGAGGTATCGCTGTCTGCTCCCATCATTAACGTAAATGAAATAAAAGACTGATGATTCAGCCAAACTTCAACACTGGACTGAGCAATAGGGCAAACAGCAATTGGCCTAAAGCACAGTAGGACCAATCCAAGGTGGATGTAGGAGAGAAGGATACTCTTCTCCCAGGTAACAGTGATAGGACCAGAGGGAATGGCCTCAATTTGTGCTAGGGGAGGTGCAGGTTGGATGTTAGAAATAATTTCTTCTTCGAAAGAGTGGTGATGCATTGGCACAGGCTGCCAAGGGAGGTGGTGGGATCACCCCAAAGGGGTTCAGGAACCGTGGGGAGGTGGCACATGGGAATGTGGTCAGTGGGCATGGTGGGGTGGGATGGAGTCGCACTGGATGCTCTGGGAGGTCTTTTCCAAAGTTAATGTTTCTCTGATTCTAAGCAAGGAAATGGGGAGACAGACCCCATTTTGAAGGATATCAGAAGAGGAAGGCATTGAGCTGTTTCCTATGCCTACAGCAAATAAGGCAGGAATATGAGGGGTCTAAATGCAGACAGAGAGTCAGAGGAAACCTGAAGTATATAAATACAAATTTCTCTCCCAGGAGAAGAGTGAAATATTTATTTTTGCTCCCCTTCCCATCTTCCTTCCCTTCCATCCTCGAGCTGTGTTCAGGACAGTGGGACTCTTTGCCAACCCTGCTTGTTTTTCCCAATGCAAAACTCAGTCAGGGCTGAACCTTGGCTCAGGTGTGCACCCAGATTCTTGAGTTCCTGGCGCCCTCTGCTCTTCGTGCTGTGATAAAAAAACAACATCACTGCCTAAAATGAATCCTGTATTCCCTGTCAGCTTTCCCCTCAAACCTCCCCTGTGATGCAGCTGGGGGTCTTCTTCACTCCTTTTTTACCAAGGCCTTTATTTTTCTTGCTGTAAAACCTCCCACTGGCTGCTTGCCTATCAAATCACAGAATTGTTAAGGTTGGAAAAGACTTTTAAGACCATCGAGTTCAACCATCAGCCCATCCCCACCATGCCCACTCATAGGATCACTGAATCATTCAGGTTGGAAAAGACCACTAAGGTCATCCAGTCCAATCACTGAATCAACACCACCATGCCCCAAAACCCTTCTCCCTAATTGCCACATTTTCATATTTCTTGAGCACCTCTTCAGCCTGCTCTGGTGTGACAGGGCCTGGGAAGTGGTCTTTTAGGTAAAATCCCTACGAATTCCACTTTTCACTCAGTTGGATTTGGAAAGATTAGAATAGGATGGCTGTGGCTGTGCACGTAGCAGGAGCGTCATTTTCCTTTGGACTAAAGGAGGACAGCGTTGTCCTCTTGTCCCTGCTTGTGGTCCTATCAGGGATGGGAGCAGAATAAACCCCCCATGATTCAGGAGGAAGCAGGCAGTGACCTGCTGCTCCATCTGAAGTGTCACACGTCCATGGGGTTGGATGGGATCCACCTGAGGACACTGAGGGAGCTGGCAGAGGCGGCTGCTGATCTGCTATCCACCATTTATCAGCAGTCCTGGTGAACTGGGGAGGTCCCATACAAATACAGACTTGACAACGTGACGCCCATGTACAAGAAGGGTCAGAAGGAGGATTTGGGGAACTACAGAAGGAAGGTCATGGAGCAGATCATCTTGACTGCGATGAGATGTAGGGACAACTAGGGGATCAGGCTCAGGCAACATGGGTTTGCAAAAGGCAAGTCATTCCTGATCAACCTGGTCTCCTTCTATGACCAGGCAACCGGCTGGTGGATGAGAGCAAGGCTATGAATATGGGCTGCCTAGACTTTAGTAAAGCTTCTTACTCTGTCTCCCACAGGATATCCCGGAGGGGCTGCAGCACATGGCTTGTACAGGTGTACTCTTTTCTGTATAAAATCTGGTCACCATCCCTGGAGGTGCTCAGAAACCATGGAGAGGTGGCACATGGGGCCATGGTCTGTGGGTGTGGTGAGCCGGGCTGGGCTCGGTCTGGATGATCTGGGAAGTCTTTTCCAACCTTCATGATTCTATGATTCTATCTTTTTCTGTCACCCCCACTGCCACGCAGCAAACCTCCAACCCAATGAGACTCTGCGCATGCGCACATCTCCCTCCCGGAACCTTTCTCTCCCGGAACCTTTCTCCTCTCCCTCTGTTCCCGCCCGGCGCGCGCACAACCACGGGGCAAAATGGCGGCGCCCACGAACGAGGAGGGTCTCGCTTTTGAGCCCGGCGCCGCTCCTTATGGGAACTTCCCCAATTATTCTCGCTTCCATCCGCCCGAGGGCCGCCTCCGCCTCGTACCCGGAGGACTCCTGCGGCAGCTGTTCCCTTCGGACGCCCGCCCGCTGCTGGGGCTCGACGTGGGCTGCAATTCCGGGGTAAGGACACCTCGGGGCGGGGTGGGCCTGGTGGGGCCTCCTGAGGGAAGGGAGGAAAGGCGGGGGACGGACGGACGGACGGGCAAACAAGCAGATGTGGGGGTTACGGAAGAGACTGATGGGAGAGGAGGGTTGGCAATGGGGAGATTGGTATAGGGCTATTGGGGGGGGCAGTGGGAAAGATGTATAGGGAGATGGTGGTGTAGAGTATGGGGGGTGGAGAGGAAGACTGGGGGAGGCAGCGATCTGGGACGTTATGGAGCTGTGGGATAAATTAGGGGTGAGAATTATCTGGGGTATTGGAGGGCAGACAGAAGGATTGGGTTAGAGATGTTGTTCTGTGATACAGAGAGCAGTCAGAAAGCTTGGGGGGAACAGTGGGAAGGATTGGGTGAGAGTGGCCTGGAGTACTGGGAGGCAGTAGGAAATAATAAGGGGAGACAGTGGTCTTGAGTATGGGGGTCTGGGAGAAAGACTGGGAGAAGAAGTGATCTGGGGCATTGGGGGAAAGTGAAAAATTAGAGGGGAGGCAGTGGGCTGG
Source organism: Tetrao urogallus (assembly GCF_951394365.1). NCBI lineage: Eukaryota > Metazoa > Chordata > Aves > Galliformes > Phasianidae > Tetrao > Tetrao urogallus. The sequence goes on along the minus strand of NC_136844.1, from coordinate 797,193 downwards.
GGTATTGGAGGGCAGTAGAAAAGACTGGGGGAGAGTGGTCTAGGATATGGGAGGCAATGAGGAAGTGATGGGAGACAGTGATGTGGGATGTTTGAGGAGCAGGGGTGAGAGTGGCTGGGGCATTGGAAGACAGTGGGGAAGATTGGTTTGGGGGTACTGGTGGGCAGTGGGAAACATCAATGGGAAGGCAGTGGTCTAGAATATGGGGGGAAGGGGAGAAAGACTGGGGGGGCAGTGATCTGGAGCATTAGGGGATGGTGGGAAATTCACGGGAAGACAGTGGCTTCTGGTTTAGGGAGCAATGGGAAGGCTTGGGGGGAACAGTGTGAAAGGTTAGGAGTGGCCTGGAGTACGGGAGAGGGGGGCAGTAGGAGAAAATAGAGGGGAGACAGAGGTCTTGAATATGGGGAGCAGGGGAAAAGATTAGGGGGAAGCAGAGATCTGGAGCATTAAGAGTCAGTGGGAAAAATTAGGGGTGAGAGTGGTCTGGGGTGCTGACTATTGGGGGACAGCGAAGAAATATTAAGATGGGTAATGGTCTGGGATAATGGGGAGATTGGTGTGGAGTGTTGGGGCAGTGGGGAAGATGAACAGGAAGGCAGCGTTCTGGGGTATAGGAGGACAGAGGGGAAGATTAGGAGAGTGGACTAAAGCTCGGGGTAGCTGAGTGAAAAATTAGCAGGGAGACAGTTACCTGGGATATTGGGGTGTAGTGGCAAAGATTGGGAGGGAAGATAATGATCTGGGGCATTGGGAGTAGTGGAGGACATTGGGAGGACATTGGGAGTTTAAGGGGGACAGTGCTCTCAGGTGCTGGGGGACAGTAGAGGAAGTTGGGGGGTCTGGGAAAGCAGTGACTCGTGTTAGTCCAGAAATGGAGGAGATTAGGGGAGGCAGGAGCCTGGGGTAGAGTGGGACAGACTGGGGAAACTGGAGCAATCTGTGATTGGGGGTGTGGGAGGAAGGAATGGAGGAGGCACTGCTGTGGAAATCTGGGGAGGAATGGAGCAGACTGAGCAAACAGAGGGGTGTAGTGGCCAGGAGTGGTGAGGGCAGTGGTGAAGGCTGTGGGAACAGTAACCCAGGGAGATGGTGGAGAATGAAACAGCCTGGGAGGGCTGGGGGGTGTGGGGCATCAACCTGGGGTGGGAGTCACAGACCACTGCAGTATGGGAAGCCACCTCCTCAAATCTCCTGTGAGAGAACGGTGAAGGTAAGGGTGGAGCTGCCCATGCCTAAATACTGAGGCTGAGAAGTGGTCTGGAGGCTGTGCTCAGTCTGTCCTCCTTCCCACCAAGTGCTGGACATGTAGAGCCCTGGGTTGCTGGGTGTCCTCAGCACCAAAAAGGCAGGGAACCGGCCAGATCTGAAACTGGAAACCATGATCTGGTATGAGTTTAGCAGTAGCACCTCAGTTATTGCTCAGACAGGACTTCAAATCAACATCCTGCTCACACATTCTTGAAGATTTTTGCAACCAAACTGGTGAATCTCACGGAATTTCCCTTCTCCTGGGAGTCTGTTGTCTTTCTGTTCCTTGTACTGCTTTTATTCTCCTGGCTTTTCCTTGTCGTGCAGCTTTGCTATGTTGTAATTGAGATGCACACTAGTGCAAGGCTTAATATAACTGTTATTTTTTTTCCAGATGAAAGTTTTATCTTTGCGTTAACTTAAAAATAATTATTCGGGGTGAAAAGTCATTCTGGCTGAGGATGTGAGTGCTGTTGTTTCTTTGGCTCCTTTCCCCAGCCTCCAGTTAAATGCCTTAGAAGTCTGCACTGACAAAGGACGATTCCAGGTCCCGTTTCAGCTGAACTTGTAGAATAGGTCAGGTAAAAATGTTGTGTGGTTCTTTTGAAATGCAGGTTTGCACCACTAGAGGACACTGCCTGCCTGCTTGTGTGAGCTCGGTGCTGTTACAGTTTCCCTTGCTGTCATTCAGGAGCTTCATCAGATCTCCTCTAATGAGAAACAAATTTGGTTGCCGCTGAGTGGCGCACCTCTACAAAAGGAAATTCAAAGGAAGCTCAGCTCTCCTTAACTTTGTTATACTGCTGTGTGATGGTCAGGAAATATCTTTTCTTTTAGCAGAAGAGGAAGAAATGTGTTACTTCAAACATAAGCAGCCTAGGTCTTGCCAGGAAGTCCTGAGGTCACCTGGGGAAGCCAGTGAAGTCTTCACCTTGACGACGGTTGGGGACCTTCAGCGTGATTCTTGTTAGTAAAACCCATTCATCTTACTCAGGTTTTCTTCCTGCAAACACCACCTGAAGGGTGATGTGGGTTTAGTCCTGTTTCTGACTGCCTCTCTGGTAGTCAGGGCTGCTGCAGTGCTTTTCAGTTCAGAAGGGAAGATGTCAGTGAGCTCGTTGTTCTGAGCTGCATCGAGAGAAAGCTCTGTGGTGGTGCGTGGACCTTGCTGCTGAGAGTGGGATCCGTGTGCTCGGTGATGTGCTGAGGAAGCAGTGCGGGCCCTGTGAACTCCTGTTGTTTTCCTTTCTGCAGGAGCTGAGTGTGGCTCTGTACCGACATCTGCTCGGCCTTCAGGAGGGCAAAGGCAGCCCAGAGCAGCCTGCAGATGGGACGGATCTGCACCTTCTGTGCTGTGACATTGATCCGGTGCTCATTGAGAGGGCTCAGCAGAGCAGCCCCTTCCCTAACTCCATATCCTTTGCCAACTTGGACATCATGGACTCCAGCTCCAGAGAGCCGTTTCTCAGCTCCTACCTGAACCGTTTTGGCCGTTCTACCTTTGACATCGGCTTTTGCATGTCTGTGACCATGTGGATCCACCTGAACCATGGGGATAGGGGCCTGGTGGAGTTCCTGGCCTTCCTGTCCTCTCAGTGCAGGTACTTGCTGATTGAACCCCAGCCCTGGAAGTGCTACAGAGCAGCTGCCCGCCGCCTGCGGAAGCTGGGCAGGAACGACTTCGATCACTTCCGATCTCTTGCCATCAATGGGGATATGGCAGAGAGGATCACGCAGATCTTAACGAGGGACTGCACCATGGAGCTGGTGTGCTGCTTTGGGAGCACCAGTTGGGACAGAAGCCTCTTGCTTTTTAAATCAAATGGCTCGAATCACGAGGGCAGGGAGCCTTCAGAACAGCAGCAGTGACTGGCAAAGGGCCTCTTGTGCTCCTGAGCTTGTAGGCAAGCTACACAGTCACATACAGGAATTCCTACATCCCTATCAGGGTCAGACCTTGACCTCCCTAGGGAGTTTGAGGCAACTAATGTCTTTGCTTGTTGTGTTTGGTTTTTTTCCTCTTCACATCTGTAAAATGTGGTGGCAGTTCTGGCCTATTTTGTGGGTTCTGAGGTTGCCGATCCTAGGAAGTGCTCTTGAAATCCAAGCTGCTATTCATGTGATTTCTTACCAAGAATGTTCCTTGGAAGAAGGAAGAACATGCCTTTTTTTTTTTTTTTTTTCTTTTGCCCACACAGCTTTTCAAGGAAAGGCAAATCCATTTCTACTGACTCAATGTGATGCAGTTTGTTCTGCCTCTTGTTGTGTTTTCTAGATGGAAGGCTTAAGGAAAACACACAGCCTGCTTTACCAGCCATGAATGAGTAAGTTGGATCATTGCAGAATGTGTCTGGTTGGTATATTGGTCACACAGTGTCCTGTGCACCTTCACAGATGGGATTTGCCTGGTTTGGAGGCTCAGTGATGTGAACTTTCTTTGGACTGAAGGATTTCCTTGACAGAGCACGCATTCATTGAAGAGTGTAACGAAGTGGGAGCTCTTTGTAACAATATCCTTAAAATAAAATAAAAGTAATTTAATTTTATCAGTAAACATTTCGGTTTTTGTAGGTTTTTTTTTTTTTCCTTTTCCTTTTAAATCTATTTTTTCAGGCAGTTTTTGTAGGCTCTGGTAGCTGGGTGAACATTTTCATTTATTCTTAGGTCTGAGTGCCACTTTGGTAAGCCTGAAGCTTGAATGCTGTCTGTGAGTAAGGTTAAAATATCACAATATCTGGGTTGTTTCTTATTGTTCAGTAAGGTCTGGGAAGAAAGAAGGAAAAACAAGGGTAAAGTGTCTTAACTTTACTGTGCTTAATCTCCCTACTGGCTTTAGTTCATATCTGATCAGTGGGTTTGCTAGCTTTTACAGTCAGCAGGAGTCATGCTTGCAGGGTGTTCAAGCAGATGAACAGCTTGTATGAGTAAGCTGTGACACACTGGAATAGATAAGTGATGACTCCTCCAAAGCTCTGAGTTCTGCAGCTCCTTTACTGTGCAGTGAGGGAAGCCCAGGTGTGTGCCCAAAGGGAATCTCCTCCAGGAGGTGCTCTTGTCTAGCACTTCTTGTGTGTGAGCAGGCTGTTTTAGTTGATGTTGTGGCTGGGACTTCCTGGTTGTTTGCTGAGGCAGTGGCAGGAAATCAGAAAGTTTTAGTTTCCTTTGTAATGAGCTCAGATTAAAGAGTGAAGGGGGTGTGTGCTCTGCTGGGCTGCCCTGGGCTTGTGGTTGAGGAGCTGCTGGGACCCGTGGATCTGTGAGAGTGAAAAAAGGGTGGTTATGGGGGTGAGAGTGTTTGTAGGAACAGAGAAGGGCCACAGAAAGAGGAGCTCTCAGAGTCTGCTTTCTCAGCTGCAAACCAAGGTGTCAGCCCCAGTGATAGCTGTTAGTTTTGTTACAAAGACTTTAAAATCAGGGCTGTTTCCCTTATCCTTGTGGGAGAGCGCAGCAAAGCTTCATCCTGCATTTTCTTAAGGGTTCACCCAAGTGCCCAATCTCTCTCTCTCTCTCTCTCTTTCAGGTTATAAATGAATCCCACTTATCTCTTTGATAACGAAGCACCTATGACCTCGGCTGCAATCTATGGGTGAGCTGCAATGACTCAGGGGTGGTGGCTGAGCCACTGCTGTTCCCTGCGCTGTGCAGCTGGTGGCACTGGAGTATCATGCAGCCTACAGGTGTTGGGTTGTGTCAACATTCCTTGCTGTTCTCTTTGAAATATTTGAAAATGCCTGCTGTAAAGGGGTGAGCAGGGTTTTCTGCCTTTCAGTTCTGCGTGGGAATTTGCACAGCTGTCTGAAAAGCTTAATAAATCGTTGCTAGGAAGGTAAACAACCCAAAGAATTACAGGAGACCTTCCCTGCACCCACCTGGAATGGCATTCCTCTTCAAAGAGGGCCTGTTTTATGTTCTTTCTGCACTGATAGTATCTGCCTGGGTGATTCCTTTGGTCTGCTCGTTGTTGAAAGACTCTGTTTTCTTATTTCCTCATTTCTTTCTTTTGCAGCCTTTATGTGCTGGCTGCGTGCAGACCTGCAAACCAGCCCAGTGTGTATGTAACAGTACGGTGACTTCTTATCTGTCTCAAGTCTGGACTTCTAAATTGCTAATATCAATATGTCCCACTCAGAAATGGCTCAGCTCCAAAACTACTCTGACTTTGGCATAGTAGCGTGTTTTGTTTCTCTTCCTTTGGATATTACCACAAACACAGCTTAAATTAATGTCAACATAAATCCCTGTGTGGTTCTTGAGATACCAGGTGGAATGGAATGAAGTCAGTCCTTTAGCAGACAGTGTTAAAATAATAAGAATCTCCTTTCTTTCCAGCTTGCTGCTTTTGTTCTCCAGGAAGGTGTCATGAGATGAGACAGCTGGGAGCCCAGCTCCATGACACAGCAACAGAAGAAAGCCTGTGGATCTCATCTGCTGTGCTTATGTGAGGCTCTGGAGAATATTTCTCTTATATACTCTGTGCTCTTTAAATTTTGCAACGTGGTTAAGAGGTATTCACAGGTCTCCTGGTGGCAGGAGATAAGGAGAGTAAAGGTGGGGGTTAAGACTGACACCTGTTCTCCCTCTCGCTGTGCAGAGCTGGGTGCTCATTGTTCTTCGTGAGCTGGGGAAGCAGAGGGATGTCCCTGCTTGTTTGAGGACACCTGTGTAATGATGAGGGATGGCAAAGCTGGTGCAGAAGCCTCTGTGCTCATCTTTGCAATACAGGGATGGTGCTGTTGCTAAAACAAAGGAAATGGGAGCGTGCTCACACTACTGTGCTGCCTGTGCTGACCTTCTTTGCCATCCTGGTCCACTCATTTTGTGTCATGTTTTTCTCCTGCACGTTGGAAGGGTAGTAAGGAAATGCTGCTTGCTCCCTCCGTCTCCATGGCTCCACAGTTGTCTGCAGGAGCCTACAGAACTCACAGCAAGGTGCTGCCCTGTTCCACCCAGCACCAAACTGGGAGTTCCCATGCGAGTGCCTCGTTGAGTTCTCAGGCTCTGTGGTTTGTTGCTGGGCCCCGTCAGACCTTGCCTCAGTTTTTCCATCCATGAAAGGAGTTTGGCATCCACCCACCATCGTGGAGATTTCTGATGTGGAATACGGGCTGGATGTTTGCGCAGCACTTTTGAGGATGAAAAAGTCCTGATGAGCTGAGCTGTATCATCAGCTGTGAGCTATGCCATTGTACATAATGATCACTGCAGCCGCTTCAGATATTAATTAGGTGCCGTACCTTCAAAGTGTTCTGACTAATTAAGTCTCACACCACTGCTGTGTAGCGAGTTGTGTGTAATTATCCTCCTTCCTTGGGTAGAAAAATCTAGACCAAATAGCTAAAGCTGAGCAAGTCACTATTGAAGCTGGGGCTGAGTTCCAATTTCTGGGTGATTCTACTGTGGTTTCCAGCCTTTGTAGGAAGTAAATTAAATTGAGTTGATGAGAAATCCCTTTTTTTTTTTTTTTTTTTTTTTTTCTTCTGTTTTTTTTTAATTAACTTTTTCACTTTAACTCTTATGCTAAGGAGCAGTTCTCTGTCTCTTAGGATCTTGGGCTGGATGAGAGCAAGGAATGCACTGAGTGGGGAAGAATGTAGTGTGCAAACGTGGTGCAACAGCGGCTGCTTTATCAGTTTAACATTAACAGCTGCCGGATCAAACGAGTGCTGTAAACTCCTGTCTCCCTGCTGTCTGCCTCCATTCCTGCACACGCACATACTGACAGCCTTGCAAGCGCTGGTTCGTTGGCCTTTCTAAATGGCAGCAGAATTTATGGTCTCACTCCACTTTCCCCAGAATGTCTGAGCAGCTCAGGAGCAGAGGAATCAAGCTTAGGAACTGAGGGTTGGCAGCAGTGTGTCTGCTCCCATAAGCAGCTTCCTCTAGCTGGAAACCCGGCAGCTTGCCACTACAAGCGTGTGTGTTAGGAGCTGCAGATTTTCGGATTTCCTTTGCTCAGCTGAGGGCACGTTTGTTCTTGTTCTTCCTGGAACTTTGCAGCCTGTGAATTAAAGGAGAAAAGTGAGAGGTGTCAGCCACGTGAAGTATGGGCATCTGTTCCTGGCATGCTGGGGACCTGAAAGAAGAACAGCTACACATCAAACACACGATGCCTGTTCTGTACCGGGTGTGAGCCAGTCCTCTTGCAAAGTTCTGGTTTGTCAGGTTAGCTGGTGGTGTGAAGAACCTGATCCCCTTCCTCAGTGCTGGGGGGGGGCTTATGGGAGAGGGCTTCCCTTGTCTTCACTCCAGACTTGTGCTGAAGGCTGTCCTGTTTGGCCAAGTTGCAAATGAGAGCACTGGGTATGTCAGAGCAAGCCAGAGGGAAACGAAACGATTGCCTGTTGACTTCCCTGTGTCCTCTTGGTTATGGAAACGGGTGCAGTGTAGCCTTGTACCCTTAGGTTTGATGACTAAGTGAGAGTGGACTCCTGGAGTCTCCAAGGCTTTGGTGCAGTCTCTCTGGACCCAATGGAATAGTATATAGGTAGATGAGTGGTGTGTGGTCTGCCACTGGGCTTGCTCTTCTTAGTATTTAGGGTTTCACTCCTGGCACCTCAACTTTTTCATTAGGTTTGCTTGTGTTAATGTGGGCAGGTTTGGTTTCCCACAGGCCTTTGCACACTGATCTCTTGTAGCATTACAGGCAGAAGCCTTGCCTCCTGAGTTTTTCGTGTTTAGTTGATGTAGGAGTGTCCTTTTTACCTTACAGTTGAGTCAACCACTGGTCTTGGAGTCCAAAGGAGTCTCCAGTTTGGATAAAAAAGCTGGAGTCGTGATCTGGGCTCAGGATATGCTTATAACCCTTTGGCAAGACTGGTAGGTGCTCAGGTCTCAAAGAACTTGATTGTAGGGTGGGAAATGTAGGTTCCTTTCTGAGCCTTGTCCCCAGCCGCCTGTGGGACTGGGGCAAGCTGCTGCTTTCATCGGACTGCTCACCTTGTGCTCTTTATTTCACAGGGAGGGATAACCTGACGTGTTAAGCTAAGCCCTTGAGCTCAGTGAATACACAGTGATGTGCAGACCTGAGCTGAACAGAGAATCCAAGTTGGGTCAGTTGTAGATCAGGTTAAAAAATGCATATTATCAGCTGCTTGGATTTTTGTTCTCACTTGCAACAAAGCCACTAAATCCATGGGCCTTTAACAGGGCACAGTTTTGTTTTGAGGGACGATGTTTTCAGAGCAGCAGAGCTCTCTGTACTTCTCTGAAAGGAGGGGTAAGGAAGGGATCTTACTCGTCTGTCCATGATAGAATGCACTTTATTTAAAGTGCAATTGATTAAACTCCCTTCATCTAAGTTGTGTACAGTGGGCCAAAGACTGGGCATGGCACTGCAGATCCCCTGCCCTGTTTCCATCTGTGAAGTGCTTTGTGATGCCAGATTAAGTCACTCTATTTTAGTGTTGAGTAGCAGTTTCTGCACCTTCCATATGACTGGCAGGGATTTAGTTAGAGCTGAATTTGAGGGTGGTGTCCCTCCTTGGCCTTCTCAGTTCCCCTCCACCCCTGGGGTCAGCCCAGACTCTGACGGCTCTGAAATGTGTAGAAGCTGCTGGAGTACAGCTTTGTTCCCCCAGCAGCTGAAATCCAGGAGCAGTCATGCTGCAACAGGCCTGTCCTGCTGCGAGAGAACAATCCGCAGGGTGACACATCAAAAGCCAAGGGCAGCTCTGTGGCGCTCACGCGGAGATCAAAAGGGAGAAGCAGGGCGGCTCCTCTCCTGGCTGGCCCTTCAAGGCTGCTCGACTCTTTCTGTGTCCCTTTAATCTCCTTTAACTCCTCAAAGATCCCTGTTTCAGGCATGGAAGATGGTGGTGAGAAAATGAAGTGGCACTTCTGTGAGTGCAAAGGTGCAAAGGAAGGGATCCTTGGTTGCATGCTGAGAATTCTCTTATCCTCCTTGAGGAAAGCATATAGGAGAGGGAAGGCTTTCATAAACCCTTCTGATAGATGCATCATCTTAAATATGCATACAGAGGTGCAGGAGAGCTGGACCCCCTCCGTGTGGGGTCTGGAGTCCATCAACCCCCCAGCCCTGTGTAGAGAACCTCAGTCCCCTCCTGCTGCATTGCAATGGAGCCTAATTATTGCTGGTGCATGGAAGCAAGTGGATTAGCAGGGCACTATGTGAAAGTAGCCAGAGCTTTTCAGGAATGTGTGTGCTGGTGGCTATTATCCAGGGCTCTTCAGTCTCCTGGGACTGATTTGCTGTGTTCTGGACATTCCCAGTGTTGACTCCTCTTGTCTGGGGTGGCCAAAGTAGGGCAGATGCTGAATTATTTATTGCCTTCCAGCCCCTAGAGCGGGGCCTGCAGTGCATTCCTCACTGACTCAGATTGAATTTTAACTCTGCCTTTTTTTTGACCATTACTTAAGAAGGTGCTGCTTAGTCTTTTCCTCAAATACCAGCAATTGTTAAACAGGACAAATACCTAAGAAGAGGTCTGTTTTTTTTGTTTGCCCTCGATAACTTCTGATCCCATTGCAGATCACCTCTGTGGCTGACCTTGCCTTTGGATCAGGGCAGTCACACTGAGCTGTGAAAACCCCTTTCCTACCTTACCTGGAACAAGCCCTGCTTCTCAGGACTTTCTGTGGGACTTTCCAAAATGGTGTGGCTGCTTCTGTAATGCTCTGCATGGTGCTCAGGGTAAGCCTTGCCTTCATGGAGGAGCCATGTGAGAGCAAAGCGTGGAAATGTGCAAAAATAAAGCATTTGGTTTCAAGTGGGGAAAGATGCTGTCCCGAAGGGCTATGGCTCAGTGGAAGGAAGCAGGGAGCTCACATAGGCGGTGAGATGTGTCACTGCTTTGGAGATAAGAGGGAGAAAGGGAGAGAAAATGCAGAGGATACTTGGGAATGGGGTTGGGTGCTCCTGGGGCACCTCTGCATGGGAAGATCTGTGCGCCTGAGCATTGTGCTATCGATGCTGAAGTTAGGAGGGCTGGTGGCTTGGTCCCCTTTAGCCTTCCGTGTAAAATGGATTTGGGAGGGGGGATTCCAGCCCAGGCTGGGTAAGGCCAAACGACCCATTTTCCTGAGCTCTGGGTTGAGGAACAACGCAAAGGAAGAGCAGCCTGTGTCAGCTTTTCTCTCCCCGCAGCCATTTTCCCAGGTGAGCAGTCGGTGTCCCAAACACTGAGCTTTGCCTTGGGGGGGAGGTGGGGAGGAAAGCTGCTCTGCTCCTCCGTGTTCTCTCTTGATCTGCATTTCTAGCTGGTGTTGTCACCAGCAAACCTGCTCTGCTCCTTGCCAGGTCTGCAGGTCCTGGCTGGTCACTGCCCTGTGCTCTGCATGGATGTGTCTGCATTTTTCCAGAGACCAGCTTCAGCTGGTTCGTGTGAAGTGCTGACTTCAGGCATTGCACAGAGCGTGACTCAGAAGGGCAGAGGTTTGGGGAAAGGGAGGAAAGTCTTTTTAAGGAGTTGCGAGCTGAAAGCTGCTGTGAAGAGAGTTGGTAGAGGTGGCCTGGTTCTCTTCCAGCTTCAAAAGGAAGAGTGCTGAGGGTTTACAAAGAGCTGGCACAACTGCAAGGCAAAAAGAATGCTTTATTGAGTGTGTAAATGCTCGTAAAGCCAGGAGTAAAGCTGTTAATGCTGTGTATGCGTGGGTGTGGGTGCGTGTAGAGATAGGGAGGAGAGAAGAAGCTGCATACTAGACTGTGCATGGGGGGATAACAGAGGGCCTGCTGTTCCATAGGAGTGGGTTGGTGACAGTCTCAGTTGTCTCCAGCAGAGCAACTGGTTGGGGCAGAACCAGGTTCCCTGCTCTGACTGCTGAGCCCAGGGCAGGTGAGTGCTGAGCCCAGCAGCTGCTCCTGAAGCCTCAGTGTAATGTCATACAAAGGTGGGCTTGCAGACCACAGAGCAGAGATGCTCAACTTGAGGTCTTGTAGAGGGAGACCACAGGGAGAAGCTCATCCTAATTCCTCTCCCTGTGATATGTCTATGGATGTCATGTAGCAGAAATACAGACTGGCTTTGTGATAAGTCAGGAGAATGGCTCCTTTTCCCCCAGCACAGGAACTGCTTTGCATGTGCACCTGCTGTGGGGTAGAGGCACCTGCAGTGTGGTTGCACGATGGCAAAACAGGGATGAGGGGCAGAGGAGATGGCAGGAGCAGGTTGATCTGTGCCTGGGGAGGGGGGGGTTGGGGAAAGGGAAGGAGCAGCAGATGAACTGTTCTTGAATGTAGCCCACAGGCTGAGCAGCCCCACAGGAGAGAATCCCCTCACTTCCCTCCCTCTGGCATTTCTTTGCCAAGATGCTTGCCAGACAATTTGCTGATGTGGGAGCTTTGAAGCCTCTGATGTTTGCCTTCTGTGCAAAACCCAGCGAAAGTAGGTTGGAGCCGTCTGCCCTGTTTGTGAGCAGTTCCTGCTCTGTTTGTGAGCAGTTCCCTCCCCAGGGCGATGGACGCCGTCAGATCAGAGCTCAGCAAAGGCACAAAGGGGAGCGCCAGGTGGGGCAGGCAGCCTTGCACCCTGCTGCAAACAATGCTGACAGAGCCCTGCAGGGCTGGGCGGCCCAGCCTGGGATTGTCCTTTCCCAGCCAGGTGGAAAGAGAAGCCTGAGCTGTGTCTCCTGAGGTTCCCCAGCCCAGGGGCTGTCTGCCTGCCATGATTGCTCTCCTGGTTTCAGAGCAGTGTTTGCACGGATGGGGGACACGAGTGTGTATGTTTGTGTGAAGGATGGGGGGCTCCTTGTTCTTAAGCATCCCTACCTATGCCTGTCACCACTCTTTTAGTTGTGCCAAAGTCACTCTTGGCCTTTCTGTTCCTGCTTTATGTGGTTATCTAGAGTATTTGGCTACTGCTGTGTACCAATACGGTCCTGTGAAGTCAGGGAAACTCTCCCCCAGTGTCTGAGAACCGAAGGAAACACTGCTCTGCAGGGCTGCAGACACCTCGCCAGCTGTCAGCAGGTGAGCTCTGGCTGTAAGGCTCCACTGAAGGTTGCAGGTTTCTCGGTGCAGTTGGTTTTGTGCACGAGAGGAATAAAGGCCGGTTGTGAAATGCAGATCCGCATCTGAAACTGGATTTGGATCTCACCCCAGACTAAACAAATCTAAACAAATGTGATTCTGCAAGTCTTCTCAGATGATAAACACTGAGAATGGGGGCAGTTATGTACATATGCACTAGACACGTCTGTTCTGCTCTGCAGAAAGCAGCTGTGGATGTGTGAGGACCTTGCATTTTTTTGTCTTACAGGGTAGGATTTAACAGAAGAGCAAGGGATGTTGTCAGCCTTGGTCCTGACCATTTGCAGCCAACTTGAAGCAGAGGAGGTGATGGGAGTAATGGGAGTTGGATCTGAGCTGCCACAGCAAGATGAGCAATTGCTTTAGCAGAGCTGTACCTGGGGTGAGGGTTAACCTATGGAGTATCTACTAATATCTCTGGTTAGATGGCATGCATTCTGCATCTGCTAGGGTTGCTTTTTGGTAAGGGGAAATATTTCTCTCACTTCAGTTTCACAGCTGGAAGTGTGAAGGATGTTTAATGCTGCTAAGGGAGATTCACTCTTGGCTGACTTGGGGCCTTTCTGTCCTTTAATTTACCTAAGTAGGACCTACTCCCCCCCTGCTTAAGGCTTTATGTTCTCCCTCCTTTCCAAGCAGCAATCTGTAAGCAGGTTTTACAGTGGAAATCAATGTTTCTATAGCAGCTTCTGTGAAGCATTATGCTTATCTGAATTGCTCTCTGCCTGATGTTCCTGAGAAACAAGAGGACAGCGAGAGCATTAGGTGAGCACAGACACAGCTGGGTGGGATCTGTAAATGATCCAAGACTGTGTCAAAACATCCCCACCCCATTCCTTGCATGGCTGGGATGGTTTGCAAAAAGCTCCGACTTCTCAGTAAATGGTAGAGAAGTTGGTACAAAAGCAGCTCTCAGAAGGCCTATTCCAGCTCCCATGAGCTCTGCAGGGAGCCAGGCCTGCTGTGCTGCTGTAGTTGAGGCTCGCTGAGATTTCTCCTTGTTCCTCTTGGGATTAAGCTGGCAGAGAAGGGACAGATGCCAGTGCCTGTTTTTAGTTGCATAAATCAGGAGCAAGGTGATGAGAATAATCAGGCTGAAGTTCTACTTAATTTGCCAGCTCTGCTGCTTGTTGAAAGAAGCATCCTCATAGAATGACCTGGGTTGAAAAGGACCATAATGAACATTTAATTTCAACCCCTCTGCTATGTGCAGGGTCACCAACCACCAGACCAGGCTGCCCAGAGTCATATCCAGCCTGGCTCTGAACACCTCAAGGGATGGGGCATCCACAACATAATAACCTTCAATAAGGTTTCAGGCTGGTCCCAATAATTCTGTCCTGTTAGTGCTGTCCATTACCTGATGTAAATTGACTTCAGAATGGAGCTGTGATTTCAGCATGGTTTTATAAAGCTTGGGAGCATCGTGGGTCTTCCCATGCTGACACTGCCTGTTCCTTGTGCAGCTGGAGGACCTGGATGGACACCTGGATGGTGAAGAAATGGGGTCTTCCCAGGCTGGAGTGGCAATGGAATTGGAATGGGTCAGCCCCACTGTAGGTAGGGGAGATTGAAATGCTGACCCTTCCCCAAACTGAGTGGAGATGCAGCCAGGAGGCAGTTCCAGTTGTGAACCCCAGCACAGCAGACTGGGGCTCGGCTGCAATCAAGGCTTGGTTTATACACTCAAAGCCACTGTCTTGAGTTACTTCTTGCTCTACTTAAGGTCTCAACAAAGACTGAGAAGCACTGAACAAGTTTGAAGGTCATGGTTCTGGTTTTTGTATGAAGCTTCAGTCCTCCCAACCACTGAGTCCTTTTCCTTGGTCCCATTAGGATCCCTCAGGACCTTCTAAAGTGGAGGCTCCTTCTCCAGGTCCTCTTGGCATTGCTGCCCTAAATAATACGTGTTGTATAATCTGCAGAGCAAGCTCCAGATACGAATGTGGGCGAATCCTCCAGGGAGAACTGAATTCAGTGCTCAGGTCAGAACATGTCCCATGGGTGTTTGTTGTGAGTGTGAGCTGGCTGTCTGGGAAGCTGCCAGGGGGGCATGGATGGAGGCTTCTGCTCCATCAGAAACAGGACTGCACAGTACAGAATTAGATGGAGAAAGCTCTGACATAAAGGCTGAATAGCCAGCTGTGGTCTGGCTGTTGAGAGGGGAAAACGTGCTGTCTGCCCCAAAGTTTCAGGTTTCTGAGCAAATCCAAAGCTAAATGAGTGAATTTCAGAGGTTTTTAGCACGCTGCGGTCCAGAGTTCTAAAAGAAAAAGATGTTTTGCATTGGTTCTTCCTTGTCTAGGTTATACATGTTCACTACCAGTTTGTGAGTTTTGAGCCAGCAATGGTTCCACCATGTTCCCCTGATGTCAAAACCTGGGACTTGATCTGACCTGGTGGGAGAGCTGGCACTGAGCAGGTGAACTGGTGACACTGGCTTCAGTGGAGCCAGGCAGGTTTCTAGCTAGTAAAGTGCTAAGGGAGTCCTGGATTTACACCTTGAGGCCAGTGAGACAAGGGAGGCATAAACCCAGAGTGGTTCTGGACCGATCTGATGTGACCTTGCTTCTTGACTTGTGTTTCTCATCCCTGTTTTGTATGCAGAAAGCTCCTGGTGGAATGGAACAGGCTCAGCAGTGTAGTGGGCACGGCCCCAAGCTGATGGAGCCCATAGGGCACTGGGACACTGCTCTCAGATGTGGGGTTTGATTAATGCTCCATAGGGCCAAGGGTAGGATTCAGGCATCCCCTTGTTCCCTTCCAACTTGTGGTGTTCTATGATTTTTGTGTTGCTGGTGGTGTCGTTTAGCCCTGCTGCGCTAACCCTGCACTGGGTAGATCACAGTGGATACTTTTGGGTATGCTGAAAGAGCTGGAAACAGAACCCAGGTGCTCTCTTTTCCCTTGAGGTGTGAACCCCTTCCCTGCATGTTCGTTGGGGCAGCTCAAGGAGGCACGTGCTTGCTGGGAGGCTGAAGCTACTGGCTGGGAAGGGTCCTGGTGTTGCACTGGAACACCACCAGGGTGGGAGTATTTGAAATGAGGAGGTTTGTTGCACTCTTGGTGTCAATTCCAGTGCTATTAGTGAGAGTAAGCTGGACATGTGGGCAACGAGGAGCCAGGCAGCGAGCAGACAGGTTTGGCAATGCTGAAAAATGATCCAGGTGCATTCTCGTGAGCAAAACTCCAGCCCAGTGTCACCTTTGCAGGAGGAGGCTGCATCCTGAGCAAGCCCAGCGGAGGGACCCTCCATGCAGAGGGGCTGCCTGGCCCCACACATCCTGCCCCCCTCCCGGCGTTCCCAACCCTCTTCCTGCGTCAGAGCTCCTGGTGAGTCACAGCTGGGATTCCTCAGCTCTGAAGTGGTTCCTTCTCCTTTCTTTTCCCCCTCCCTCCTTTTCTCCTCCCCAGGTGCTGAGCTTTTTTTTCCAAAGCCTTGAATTGAAGGGTGTGTCTATGAAATCTCACAAACACACGCAGGCCCTGGCAGGAATGGGTGAGCACTGTTCCCATTATGCTATGAATACCTGGCTGATTGCCACGGGGACGGTGCCAGGCTGAGCAGCCAATCTCCAGCACCTAGACCTGCTGAGCTCTGGGGTTTTGCTCCTCTCGCTAAGTCACTGCTTTGCAGAGATGGACAGTTTTAATCTCTTCTCAGCAACAGCCATGTTCTTGTACTTGCTTGGCCTGCTGTGATATCCCAGTTCCCACGGTTTGCTTCTTCCCAGGGTAGCGTGCAGGTAGGGGTGGAGAGTTGAGCAGGCAGCTCCGGACTGCCCATCCTGCTCTATGACTCATCTCGGCCAATGTGCAATCTCAAATACTTTCTGTTACCCTGCCCTACACGCTGGGCACTGCCCCAGCTCACCCGGGCCCCTCCGTGTCTCTCAGCTCAATCTGCTGCATCAGGATTGGAGGCTGCCTGGTGTATCAGTGCGTTGCAGACATCTGTCAGGCTGGGAGGGAGCGCAGCTGGGTGGTCAGGGCCCAAACTGCCAGCATTGACACAGGGTGAATGCGCGCTGTTTGTGCGGCTCCTTGCGCTGCTCAAATGTCACCATGAGCACTTGAGTGTTTCTAATGAGGATTTTGAGGGGTATGAGGTATTTGAATGCTTAAGGTTAGTAGAGAAGGGACATTGGCTGAGACTATGCATGACCTCTCAAGCAGATTCAAAACTGAAGCCCAGACGCAAGCTCTGGTTGCTGATGTCTGCAAAGTCCCACAGGAGCTGGTCTTCCTGCTGGTAGTGCCTGCTTGCCCAGCTGAGCCACCAGAGCAAGTTTGCAGCAGGGCTTCTTGGCTGAACCCTGTCTTAAAGGGCTGGCTACCATCTGTGCTTGCAGCATGTGAATCCTGGTACAAACAGGGCCTCATCTGAGCTTTGAAGTCTCAATCTCAATCACTGATGTGACTTTTTTTCTATTTTCCCATGTTTGTTCAGCCACCAGCTTACACATCTGCCTGTGGCATCGTGGCTGTGGTCTGGACAAGCTCACTTTTCCAAGCCTCAGAGATAACCTCCCATGCTGGAAAGAGGAACGTCCCCCTCTCTGCTGAGACCTGCTGGAGGTTAGCACAGCCATAGAACACAGCTCACACACTCCTCCTGCCTGCCTGGAGGTGCCTTGTTTGCGTCCCCAGCTTTGGGCAGAGCTTCTGCTTCTCCCATTGCCCTTTTGCTTCATGCTCTAGGTTCCCACAGGCTCCCACTGCCAGCAGGTGATGTTGCTCTGTGACATGAATGGTGTGTGTGTGTGCAGTGGGGAGAATAGGTCAGGAGGTGCTGGGAAATGAGCAGCACCATCGTTTGGATTTGTGCCTTCTGTGGAACAAAACGTTGCTCTCCCCCACGTGCTGATCCCCATCCTCTCTGCCCCCACATCAGTGCTCTGTCCTCTTGGAGGGCTGTGCAGGATTATATATGGGCAAACACCAGAAGGCCAACCCAATTTCCATTTTGTTTCAGGTAAGGCTTCTTTCAGACCCGTGGCAGCCTTGTGGAAACGCAGGTATTTGGGTGGGGAGTGCGTTGAAGCAGCAGCTGCTGTGAGTCCCTGGTATGCCTGGAGGTGGAGGCGTGGGACCTATGGGCACTCCCACCCCATAAGCCCAAGGGCAGTGAGCTGACACAACTCTCCTGGAATCTGTCCCGCTCTAACCAGGATTGTTGGCAGGCGGGTACCGAATCTTGGCAGCACAACAAGAGAATGCTGGTTTCTCTGAAATTCCTGGGCTCGTTTGGTCAGGGTGCTGGCATGCAGAGCCAGGGAAGAGTTGGCACGTGCGTGGCTGCAGCAGAGCAGTGGGGCCTGGAAATGGACTGAGGGCTGGCAGCTCAGGGTCTCTCCTGCATCCCTCTCAGCTGGTAGCAGCTTTGGGTCTGGATGGGGGTTTTTGGATGTTCTTAATTTCATCACTAATCTATAAGTGGTGGTCCAACTTTGTCCTTCATTTTTGCTCTCAGGGATGAGGTGCCGTGCCAGGACAGGGAGCCACTGGGCTAGTAGGCTGTCAGCCCCATTACACCAGTTCTGGCAGTGCTGGGAATCCCACCAGTGACTGGGAAATGCGTGGGGCTCCCTCTGGCTCCTGTTCCCCTAACCCAAAGGTAGGCTGAGGGCATCCCAAAGCTGTAGCTCCTTTAGCAGGTCTGCACAGGCACTACTGTCTCCCAGGTACTATTTAGGAGGTAGAGACCCTAGGGCTGCCCTGTGCAAGCAAGGTACAGGAGGAGGTGGAAACAAAACAGCCAGGCTGGCAGCAGTACAGAACAAGAGGTTTTTCACATGTCTGGGACGGTGAATGACTGGAAATAGTTGGAAGAAAGGTGGGATTTGTGAGATGCAACAACTGCGTTGTGGGGCAGCCCTCCCTTGCAGCAGTCAAACTGAGCTCATTCACAAGGAGTCTGAAGGGCTGCAGGAGAGGAAAGCCCCAACCGTGCTCTGTGCCCAGTGGTAGATTCATACAGGCCAGAATTTCCCTGTCTTGTGCCACTTTGGAGCAAGACTATGCGAACTCTGTCTCCTTGCCCTGCTGCAGGTAGAGCTTGGCATGCCTGCCTGAGGAGGCAGGGCGTTGGGCAGGGAAGGTTGGGCCTTGGCAAACTGGGCATGGTTCAGGTGCTTGCCTTCCTCTTGGATTGGCCACGGGGAGAAGAACTTGGCCTTATATGGTCAAAAAAAAGCCTATGCCGGCGGTGCTCCTCCCTGTGAAGAGACACGTGGAGAGGTGTGGATGGGCCGATGGGGTCGGGCGTGTTTTCCTCCATCCTCCCCTGCCCTCCCCTCCCTTCTCCAGATACCCTGGAGACAATTATGGCATTTGGTTTGCAGCCAAAACGTGGCTGATTGCTGGGGCTTACAAAAAGGCCGCTTCCCTCAGTGGATGCTGCTGGTTTTGTGTGCCCCCAAGAGCTGAGGGGTGATGGATGGGCACAAAATGGTGCCTGTGGTCAGGGTTGAGTATTTCATCAAGCTCAGGTATCTGGGCAGATGGTAGTAGTGGTACAAATCATTGCCTCTCTTCTGGTTAAACCTCTTTCCTGCTTGTTTAATTGCCTGCGGGAGTGTCTGGTTAGGAAAGCTAAACTATAGCACAGCCCCCCTCCCCAAAAAGAAACCACAGAAAGGCTTGATCCTGTCTTAGGTTGCAGACGAAGATGCATGGGAGAAACTGAGGCACAGTCCAAGATTATTATCTTGGAAGGATAATATAGGAAGAAATATCTATCACAGCTCTTCTCTTTGCACAGGATTGAGGGAGTTCTATTTCCCAGCAGCTTGGGGTTCTTGGGCTGAGCCACTTCCAGCCCTGGCAATGACTGTGGCAATGGCAGGCTGGGAGGTGAGCCTGAGGGATCTGTCGTTCTCCCCTTATCTTGCACCCTGTGTCTTGGAGTTGCTCCAGATGTGAGCTGGAACCAGGAGGAGCAGTTCTGGGTAAAGTGGGACGGGCAGATTAAAGTGGGCTGGAGGGTGCTTAGGGGTGGGTGCAGTGGGGGGACCTACTGCAGCAGGACAGGGGACAAGATGCAGTGGAAAGTCTGTAGAACTCTGGGGAAATCTCTTATCCACCCCAGGAACGTGTTTCCATCTCAATTCCCACACATTTAATATTATGGAACGTGTGAAAGACTTTGCCATCCCTCTGGTACAAAGCATGAACCTCACTTGCACTGATGTCCCTCATCTAAATTTCTTTGCACCTCTGAGCCTGGCTGCTTAGTGTCCTGCATTGAGTCCAGGTCTGTGATATCTTTATTGGAGCCTCATAAAGCTCTCTTTGCTTCTCCTGAAGGAACGTGGCTGAATCTGGAGGGGGTAGAAATGTGTGAGAAGAAGCAGACAGCTGTCCAGCTGCAGGTGGGAGCCTGGTTCCTGCAAAGCAGGTGGGCTGAAGGTTGCACGTCCCATGGAAATCTTGCTTTAACTCTTTATAAAAAGTCATTTTAGTGATTACTGGCAAGGTTTAGCCCCATGGCAGACCTCAGTGGCTCAATTTCCCTTCATAACCACTGTGATTCCCCCGCGAAGTGTCCAGGGAGAGATGTTCTCCACGCTTTGTACTGTTTCTTGCAACCTGAGAGCTGTTGTTCTTCTCCTGGGAGGCTGGGCTTGCTGGAAGGAAAAAAAGGAGAGGGTTGTTCGGCTGTTGCAGTGCTTGGAAGCTTCTGAGTCCTTTGGAAGCTCTTGCAATGGTATCACCTGCCCAGGAGAGGGAGCCTGGAGCTCACACTTGGGTGCTCCCCAGCCCAGGAGGCAGCGGCTCAGGCACGCGGTGCGCTTAGATGTGGTCTGGGGCTCAGGCACTGCCCGGGTGGAAAACAGCAGAGGAGCCCTGTTTCTTCCCTCTGTCTGCTCCAGCTTGTCTCCTGGACTCTCTCCCAGTTGCTGTTGTGCAGATGCAGATATTTGCCTGCTGATCCTCCCTGCCAGAGTCTGCACCACCAGCACTGGCTCTGCTCCTGCTTTCAGCACACGGCTTTATCAATCCCTGGGTTTTTCCCCTGGGCTTTGTCTCACAACTGGGCCATGTCCTGGACATCTGATGTCTCCTTCCCCTGTGCTGGAGTAGGCACTTCGATCTTTGGCCCTAGAGAGAGTTTGAGATCATCTTTGGGAAACCTCTTGCTGTTGAAGTGATGTGGCTTTACCTGGATCAGCTGTGCTTTGGATTGTGCATACAGCTGGCCAACTAATGAGGTTGAGCTTGCCTTTTTTTCAGCAGCAGCTAAATCTGGTGGCCACAGCACTGACTGCTGTGCTAGCTCAGCTTTATTCCCCTTTTAGGGCTGTCTGCTGCCACCCCAAAGGGAATTGTGAGATCCTGAGTTGATGGTACTGCCCTGTATTCCTGCGGTATTCAAGAGTTGTGTTGTCCTTCACTGGGGAAAAAAGCTAGCAGAACTTCCCCATGGAATTTAACAGCTGCTTTTGGGGTGCAGGCCATTTCTCTGCTGTAACAGGAATTAGCCCTAAGGAAGGGACTGGTCCTTTAGATAAAATCAGCAC
The DNA here is from genome assembly GCF_951394365.1 of Tetrao urogallus. Lineage (NCBI taxonomy): Eukaryota > Metazoa > Chordata > Aves > Galliformes > Phasianidae > Tetrao > Tetrao urogallus. Next base: position 776,436 of record NC_136844.1, on the reverse strand, counting down.
TTAAGGGATAGTATGGTGGAGGAGTAGGACTGGCAGATGCACAGATAGGGGTGTCCCAAAGGTATGGGGCCATCTTGGGCATAGCTCAGGTCCTGTCAGTGGAGTACAGGAATTATCCTGCTGCTTAGAATCGTTGCCTCAGTGCTCGGTAGCTTGATACTTTTCCCATTGTCAGGGGGAAACTGAGGCACACAGCAGTGAAGTAAGTGAGACTGTGAGATGGTAAGCTGGGGCTGTCCTAACAGCTGCCCCTTTCCTACTCAGTAGTCCTGCGTTTAGCCTGATACTCTGGCCATAGGGTTCTTTCTCAATCTCCTGGGCAGTGGAGAGCTCAGAAACTGGAGAGAGAGAAAAAAAAAAAAAAAAAAAAAAAAAAAAGAAAATCCACGACCCAGAAACATGAAAAGGAGAGAAAGCAGCTACAAACACTCCCTGTACACGACTGAGCTGCTGCTGAGCTCCTGCCCTCCCCAGCCTTGCTATGAGCACGGTCTCCTCCAGTTCTCCTGCATTGAGAGTGCTGAGCTCCCTTCTGCTCAGGTTTCACCCTGAACAACACCAGCTCTGTCTCCTTCCAGCCGTGCTCCCCAAGCCTCAACCCCACCCTGCCTTCCCACAGCCCTAGGCTGCTCAGAGCTCTCATTCATTCCTCTCCTGGGCTCTGTGCAGCTTTGCTGTCGCACGCTCTTGCACAAACCCAGCATTGTTCCTTCTCCTGGTCTGTGCTGGGTTCTGCCTCCAGGGGAAGCTCTGTGCTCAAGTTCCATCTCCTCCTGAGCTGGCAAGCTCACCCTACCATGGCTTTCCCCTCTCCCCACCCCTACCAGCCTGAGAAATTAAGAGCCCTTGCCTGTGCCATCAGCTGGTGTAACAACTGGGAGCTTTAGCTGTTAGTCTGGAGCATCCTCCCTTCCTCTGATACGCTGACCCTGGAAGCAGAGCAGTTCTTTTTGTTAGGCAGCAAAGGGCAGAGCAGAGATGTTGTCCATCTTAGGTCCTCTCGCTCCTCTGGGGGCTTGTGTGTTGTGGATATCCCATGTGAGCCATAGAATCATAGAATGCCTGGGGACCTTAAAGATCATGCAGTTCCAACCTTTTTGCTGTTGGCATGACTTTCCCCTCTACCAGCTGCTCAGGTCCCCATCCATGGCCTTGAGCACTTCCAGGGATGAGGCATCCCTCAGCTTCTCTGAGCAGCAGTGCCGGGGCCTCATCCCCCTCAGCTGTATATGTTCTTGAGCAAGGAGCAGCAGAAAACCACTGTGCTCTGAAAGAGCACCTCTGAAGTGAGGGGCTGCATGGAAGTGTGGTTCCCTGGTGTAGAACTTGGCCCCAGCTGTGCAAAGGTTCTTTGCAGAGTTGCAGGGGGAACTGAGCAAGGAGAAGCTCAGAGCAGGGTTGGAGGAGCAGCTTGGTGCCCCTTGCAGAAACGCATCATCTCCTGAAAATGCTCTGCGCCCAGTGGGGAGCTCCCCAAAACTGTGGCTTCATATTTGCCATTCCAGCCCCATGCTCGTCTCCCTGAGGATCTGGACCAAGCAAAGTGTCTGGGAAGCGATTTCAGCTTTGTGTGGCTGTGAGGGATTAACCAGAGTTCTCAACCCTGGCTGCTGAGGAAGGAATTGCCATTTCAGGTGGGTTATGGTAGGAAATGCAGAGAAAACCATGAATGCAAGCTGTCCACGTGTCACTCAGTACTTTATTATAACTCTGGAGAGCAGGTGTGCTGGTTACGTAGATGCTACAGTCGTTGTCTACCCTACAGAAACATGGAAACGCTGCGATGCACTCAATGGAGATGCACCATGAGACTGATAGCAGCTCCTGTGAACTCAGGTGGGGCTACTTGGCAGTGATTGAAGTCAGAGCCTGGCCTCATGAAGGAAAATACTGCAGGGCTCTGCCTGTGTCAGTGTATAAGAGGGACACAGCAGTGCCTGTACTGAGGCCAGGACTGCAGCTATAGAGTTGGCCCCAGAAGCTTTGGTGCAACGTAGCTGGTGTGCATGAGCTGAAGTCAGCCAGGTAAGAGGAAAGCCACTACAGAAGTGCAATAAATACAAAGACAAGTCCTGCTTGTTTTAGTTAAATGGGAACCAGAGACCATCCCATTTCTAGGACCTAGCACCATTACATGTGAAGTCTGGAGTGCCTTTAGGGGCAACAGGCAGAGATGCTCTCTTTTAGAAAGAGGTGGCTTATCAAAATAAAAGCTGGAGGAGTTTTAGCTTTAGTGGCATGGGAAAGAGTGAGGGGCCACCCAAAAGGCAGTTAAATTGGCTAAACGCTCTGAAGTAGGCAAGGATTCCCAAATAGAGCCAGCATGTTTGTCAGCAGACATGCAAATACAGATGTCACAAATTCACCTGGCTCAAGTTGATTGCCCACATCTCCCCCAGCTCTGCTTGGAAGACTTGGAGCTGCCTTCCATTGAAAGCCACATCAGTGAGCACCTCTTGGACATGTACAGAACAGAGACAGATCAAAAAGAATGGTTTTGTAATACTGGTAAAGAGGCTGGGCTGATGGCTACTGTGTTAAGAGCTTGTGTAATAATACTTTCCCCTCCTGGCAAACTTCTATAGATACATCTCAACGGTTATGAATGCAGGTCCTCTCTGGAAACAGACCTAGAGAGGAAGAAGATGTCAGTATGGTTTCATACAGGAGAGGTTCTAAAATCCTGGGATGATTTCTGCCTGTAACTAGTAACAGAGATGTTAACTGGGATGCTGTGAAGATAAAAGGGACAGCATGGAGTGGATTCCCATCCTTCAGCCCTTGGACATTGGCTTGAGTTCGGGAAAAAGTGCTCTGGCCTCATTTGCCTCCAGGTGCCATTGGGTCTGGTTTGTGCTGCGGGGCTCCGTTTCTCCTAGGAGCATTCTTCAGTGAGCAGGGAGCTGAGCTTTGACCGGGCACTGCAGGTGTAGGGATCTTCTTCAGGTGCTGCCAGGTTGTCACTGTGGCTTCTGGAGAGCAGAGATTTTGTGCAGCCTCCGTTCAGCTTCATCTCACCATTGGCACTGCCTTTTCCCCTGGCAAACAACTTGGAGTTCCTTAAGGTGCTGGCAGAAACTGCTGGGTGAGGGAAGATAAGAGGGGATGAGCTTAGAAATGTTTTATTTATGCTTCATTTCACCATTTTGTGTGAATAAAACCACTTACGGTGCTTTGGTCTGGAGTGGACGGTGCTGATGACTGTGGGTATCGGTGACTCCATGCTGTGAACATAAGGAGAGAATGTGAAGATGTGTGTTAACACCTATAGTTCCAGAAAGGTGTGGAGGGCTGGAGTTTGGCTCATGAGAGCTGGGCTGCATGGGCAGAGCTAAAAGCATGGTTGGGTTGGGAAGGCTGACTCTGCATCTGGGCAAAGCAGTGTTAGAGAAGTGCTGGTGCTTTTCAGTCTCAAGGGTTTAAGGAAAAGTTCAGAGCAAAAGACAGGGCTGAGCTGTATGGGGTCTTCTGGGATTTGCTCTTTCTTTAATCAATCCTTCAACAGCAGACTCAAAGCATGGGGTGTCTGCTTTCTCCCTAGGTGTTTGGTGCATCCCTCCCACTGCTCCGGCACAGAGAAGCCCACCTCACCTGCTTTCCTCTCCTTCCACCAGCTTCCTGTAAGTGAGGATCTCCAAATCCAGGGCCAGCTTGATGTTCATCAGCTCCTGATACTCTTTCACCAGGTGAGCCATATCCTCCTTGCTCTTCTGTAGGGCTTCTTCTAGCTTGACCAGTTTGGCTTTGGCATCCTTGAGGGCCGTCTCACCATGCTCTCCTGCTTCTTTGATGTTCTCCTCTAAGTACAAGCACTGGTGTTACAGAAGGAGAGAAAGTAACAGAAGCGTTAGGTGTGTTGTAGTTTCAGATCTGCCTGTCAGAGCTTTGTCACTCACCCCAGGACACACCTGGCTTTTTTGGGACACGATGCAGGACCTCAGCTTCTGGATTTGGATGTTCAGGTCTGCAATCTCCCGTCGGCTGTCAAGGAGGTGACCCCCATAAGTGGCTGACTGGGTGTTCCCTTCTTTCAGCTGCAGGGAAGATGAAAGCACGTGTTATCTCTTGCTCCTTTGCTGTAGCAAAGGAATCTAGTAAGTTTCCCACTGCCCCTGGGGAGAAATGCCTAAACAGGGGAAGAAATAGCTGGTATGTGGAAGGATTTAGGACTCGTTCTTATAGTGTCTTCTAGTGTACTGTAGGAACACACTGTCCATTGGTGTTCACCACATTCTTGCTCTGTTTGGAGGAGGTACCAGAGAAAAAACATTTGCATCCTAAGTGGGCCAAGTTACCACTAGACAATGATCTTGCCTTCCTCAGTTGGCAGTGTGGAGAGCCTCAGGCTGTGAAACTCCTGATTTACACACATGAGTTAGAAGGGATTGATCTAGGTTAGCACCCTGTCCCTCCTTCCATTCCCAGGTGTGGTGTCTCTCCACATCTTGCTGAGTCTTGTAGTTTCTTTTTCCCTCTTCTCTCCCTCCTCTCCCCATACCAATCAGATAAGGGACATACCTTCCTCCTGGTAAGTGCTTCAGCCTCCTCCCAGCTCCGAAGAGCCAGGGCTTCGTACTGAGACCTCACTTCTTCCACAATCCTGCTCAGGTCAAGCTTGCATGTGTTGTCAATTCCCAGTACAACAGAAATGTCCTTAATTTCTGTCAGCAGCTCCTCGAGTTCCTGAATAGCAGAGAATAGAGATATCAAGTGTTGAACAAAGCTACTTGCCATGAGAGAGCTGAACTCTGGCAGATCTGATGTTCTGAGCCAGGCAAAGTGTCTTCCTGATATGCAGTGTGTGGATGGGGAGACTTTGTAGGTTTTTATTCTCTTAAATTCTGAATCTGGTATTTTTTTCCCCTTAAATTCAGGCTCAGGCTATGGTATGGATTTAGGACCTTTGGGTAACATATGTTACTTGTCCAACAAAATGGTGTATTTGCACTTCATCAAAAGCAGGTTAATTGCAGGTGATGCTTCAGTGTCTATTGCTATTTAGATGGTGAGCATATCTGTGCAGGGCAAGAAATAAGGTGTTGTCAGTGGTTCTGCTCCCAGTGCTTCCAGAAAGATGCCTTTACTCAGCTCTGCTTCAGTATCTACGGAGGCAGGGACTGCCACTTCTGTTGTTACAGTCTGCTTTGTGTCTAGGAAGATAAGGGAGAATGAAGACCCTCCCTTCTCTAAACACATCCATAGTGGGCAGAGCTGCTTCTGTATGCTGGAGAAACTCAAACCAGCCCTGGGGGGTGAGAAACAGGCATGCACAAGCTGTGCTATCACTGACTCGAGTATTTACTCTTGATAGCTGACTCGGTCACAAAACGAGTCAGACAATGATGAATGCAGTGAACCTAAAAAAGACCCTTCATCTATGCCCGTAAACTGCACTGCTGGGTAGTTTGTATCCTGACAAGACAGGACCTGATGCCTTGCACCAAGCAGGTACTGTACACGTTCACTTGGCAGCTCCCCCAGCCTCAGACTGCTCCAGCAAAGGTTCACCCCTATCAGTTTCACTGCAGTTTCTTCTGATTTGCACCAGTGTGAATGGGAGCAGCATACATCTCTCCCCATCTTTGCTTTCATCTCAGTGTTTTTTGTTCTTCCCTTTTGTACTGCTGCCTCTAATCTCTTAGAGAAACACCTGTATGCCTTGTTTGCCTTCCCTTCCCCTGACTGGGTGACAAAGAGCACCCTGATGTGGTGATGCATGAGGAAAAGGTACCCCACTGATTTTACAGAGAATGGGATTATCAGTGCACTTTTTCCTAGCTGTTATTAAATCCTTGTGCTTCCTTGTTAATGTTTGAGCACGGCAGTAGCTATATGAGAAAACTCACGTGTGTTGCTAAAAAGAAAAGGGGAAAAAAGATAAAGAGGACTGAAGCTGGGGTGCTTTTCTGATTCATACTGACATGCTGTGAGCAAATCTGTCCCACACTTCCCCCTGCATTCGCCCCTCTGCTGGATGTGCGTGCCCATGCATTGATGGCAGTCAAAGCAATTGATGCAGGTGAGGAAATGACTGAAAATCAGCTTTGGAGGGGAGGGAGGGAGAGGTGGGAGGTGATTTCTTTCCATGGAGGATGTGTTTAGAAATAGTGCAGGCTACTGCTAAGAACAGCAATATTGGACCTAGAAGAAATCAGACCTGGAAGATGGAAGCATCCTGGTATTCTGTGTAGGATCTGATATCCCACTGCTCCTGAAAACAGCTTTGCACCAGGAGTGATCATTTTAGAGAAATCCAGGCCTTGTGCTTGGAGGTGTTCTAGCACAGTTCTGTTAGTGGGCAGGTCATTCTGCTTCTCCCTGCCTCAGTTTCCCCACAAAAGGCAGTAGCACTCCTCTGCCAAGCATTCTAATTGTTTGTATTGGTAGAATTCTGACAAACCATTAGTATTCCCCAAATACTGCCAAGCCTGCTTGGTAGCATTTTACAGGCTCTGAGTAAGTGGCTGAAATCACATCGCTGTGTTTGAGGAGATGCAGGCATGCTGCACCCTGTGGGCTTATTTAGATGCAGTATCCTTCCTGCCCTTGGTGAAGTAATCTCAGTTTGGTGCAAATTGGGAACAAAGCCCTCTCTGTATTGGAGCTATCTGCAAGAAAAAAAGCCTTTTTTTTTTTGTTTGGCCTTGCCTGTGTGCCAAGGCCAGCCTCCCAGCTGCATTCCTACCTGCTCATAGATGGTTTTCTTCAGGTCCATCAGCTCTTGGAGCCCGCTGAGTTTCACCTCCAGCTCCGTTCTGTGCAAGGTACTGGCATCTAAATCCTGCAAAAGATGTATTAACAAACAGCTTGAGTGTGTTAATGAATAACTGGAGAAGTCCTTGCTGCTGCCCCATCATCTTCAGCAACGTTCTGCCTGCTGTGTTGTGCCTGGCACACATGGAGCTGCTCTACGAGCACAGAAGCTCCTGTGTGATTTCAGCTCTGCACTCTGTTTCACTGGTGGTTTTTGCTTTTTCTTCTTTTTTTTTTTCTTCTTTTTCCCCTTAGGTGAGAGCTTAGGTGCAAGTCTGCAATGGAAGGGTGGAGAAGGAAACAGGCAGGGCTGGTCCATACCCACTCATCTTTTGTTCACCACAGAAAGCAGGGGTTATTGAAAACTGATGCTGTCCACAGAAGTCACCAGAACTGCCCCTACTGGCTGATGGCTGCGTCAGGGAAAACATGCAATTAGCCATAATGATCATTTGTGGAGAACATTTCCTCTGCCTAATAATATCCTGCATTCCTACACCTTGGATTATTATTTTTTTTTTTTTTAATATAACGACCGTGCACAAAGCCTTCCATTTGAGCTGATATTCAAATGCAGCTCCTCCTGGGACGGGATGTTTGTGCAGGGTGTGGCCGTGCAATGTTTTGTGGAAACAAAAGCAAACACATTTATCAATTTCCAGCCTTTCCCAACCCGTGCTGTCATTCAGAGGGAGTGCACAAAGGAGAAGGAGAGGATTGCCTTGCAGGGTTCTGAGGTGCAGTGTGGCTCTGCCTGACCCCTATGCTCCTGCCGTGAGCCGTGGGGCTTTTCTATAACCACAAGTGGCCCGGATTCCCTTATACTCTCCCTGTTGAAATGGTGACCTTGTTTACCGCGCTGCTGTCTTCCTTAAGGCCTTACTGCCCTACAAAACCTCTGTGGTTTGAGGGCTCTCGTGCTTCTGGGCAGCTCTGGACTCTCCTGGCTGATCCTGGACCATGCTGCCTCTCTCAGGCTGTTCTGTGACTGCAGGGCTGGTGTACAGACCATACAGATGCAAAGCTCCTCTTGTCACTCACCTTCTTGAGCTCCATGAAGGTGTATTCCATGCCGCTGCAGAGGCGAATCTCATCCTCATATCTAAAGAGAGGAGGGAAAAAAGCAGACAGAAATTGCACACGCCGGTCAGATGCTTCAGATTGTCTCGTTGGCCCCCAAAAAAGCATTGGCATATAGGCTTTCTGCTTTTACCATCTCATCCTATTTCCTTCAGAAGGTGCGAGATATCTTAGATGTGAATGTCTGGACAGGAGAGAGGGCAACAAGCTCCCACATGCCAGCTAACACCATTAGCACCTTCAGCCTGAAAAACCCCAGAGTACAGAGCAGGTAGCTATAACACAAATTTAATTTGAGGGCTAAGCAACCTCAGGATACCTCACAGTCACCACAGAGAGAGAGCAGGCACTGTGAATTGAGGTATGGTGAATTGTTCTCTGTGAAGCCCAGGTTCTCACCCCAACTCTTTTTTTCTCTTTCAGATATCCTCAGCATTTAGTTTCCAATGTCCGAAAAGCTTCTCAAAGGAGGAAGCTTTGGAATGTGTAAAATCAAGAAAACAAACAAACCAAGAAAACAGACTGTATCGTGGCCTGTCTTAAATGTAAGCACAATTTATGGAGGAACAGAGGATGTGATAAAGCATTTCATTGAAAACATTGCCTGCAGAGCAAAAGGTAACAAAAACCAGATGGGACAGGGTGGAGTGCTAATATCCAGCAAAGGAACCAACCCTGAAGGTGTTTAGAAACAGGTTTGATAAGGACTAGGACAGCAAAGACTTGGTCCAAGGGCAAGCATGTTTCCTGAAGGCTGG